>NW_024705635.1:0-19608 GCF_018977255.1 Callorhinchus milii | reverse complement strand
TCCGCCTTCTTTCTCTTCTCCTCCACCGCTCGCGTCTCCTTCCCTACGCGCGTCTGTAGTGAGAGACGAGACGTCACCAGGGGGAGACTCCAGCCCCCTAAGCCACCCCTCACACCCCCCTTCTCTCCACACCGACCCCTCCTCCCTGTTCCCACACACCGTTGGCTGTGCTTGGAGCCGTCTCCAGCCACGTGGCTGATGGCGCCCGGAGACTTCCAACAACCCAACGTGGTCCCGCTTCTTGACCATGCCAACTGACCATGAGCCTCTTCCGGATTCCCCTTATATTCTCCTCTCCACGTCATCCTGTCTCCACCTTCCCATACGCCCACATTATTAGGCCCCGCCCCCGATACTCTGGGCCGTCTGATTGGCCCAGAGCTGAGCGGCAAAACCTCGCATTTGCTCGCATTACATCACCCCCCCCCTCCCGGTGTAAAAGACTAGCCATCCCGGCTGAATCAGGACCAGACATAATGTGAGCGACAGAAATACCGCAACGAACAGGCGTAACAGGGACATTACAACAATAACAATCAACGAAAGGGAAGGGACTAGGATCCGGTACGGAACACCGGCCGTCCTTCGTGCAACAAGCAAGAAAGAATTAAGGAATGGAAGGCAATGAACGACAACGGTAACCGACACGCAAGAATGGCAGACGCGCATAAATCAGGAATGCGATGTCTTAGAGCGTGTCCGTGTTGCTGGTCCATCCGCCTGGCTCAAGTCCAACTTCAGAGAGCAACTGGTAGAGCAGGAGTGACGGACAGGCGCTCCACTCCCCCTTCAAGTCCACATCCGGTCAGCACAACCGGTGACACCCAGTGTGGCAGGCGCCGAAAATCTGTGATGAGAAGGAGAACCCAACCTCCTGAGGCACGGCACCACGAAACGCACCTCAGTATGTCGTACACGACAGCCACCCGGCCCCAGGGTAGTGGAGATGATCATAATCTACCCGGCGGAAGGAGAAAAATAAATAAAATACACAGAAATCGACGCGTTGGATGCACAACCAACACCCCGAAGTGAACTGAAGTCACACACTGACACGGAATAGATGGCAGGGTATCACACCGCCTTACTACCGTACCACCCCGCGGGTGGCAATAGGGCGAAGACCGACAGACCAACACCCATAGACACATACAGTACCACTTAACATGCCAGACGACCTTCTACGTCCCGGGCCGAGAAGTCGCACTTCAGGTCGACCCATGTACCCGGCAAGAAGTCGCACCTGGGGGATGCCCCAGTATCTATATTTTAAATAAAAAAGATATAATTTACACGTGACAAAAAAAAATTCCTGCTCTTGCCCATCAGCAGTCCTCCCTTGAGGACCACCACAGACATCTCACGTACACAGCATCTACCCACTAGCACTCTCAACACAGCCCCCGGCCGCACACCCTCACGTGGAGAGAGCAACACTCCCCAGCGGCAACATTTAACTTGCCTTTGCCCGCACTGCGGTTGTCCAACCTCAGCAACCTCCACTGGCCATTCACTCGGCCAGTGCAATTTCGGGGACGAGACAATGGCACATCGAAACGACTCAGCCATGCTCTATCCCGTACTATCCCTTCATCAATGGACACACCCCAGCATCTCACAGTCTGACACTTTACAGACAAGGGAAGGTTCATCCTTTCCTAAGGCCGGACCCCATCAACCCCCACGGGGCAATTTTCCATAGCCAATATCTTGACGATATGGAGTCGCACTCCACAACATGCATTCCGAACAACTTAGGCTTACTATCACCAATAGGCTGAACCTGCTGTCCAGCATGTGTCCTCACTCCCGTCCTAGCAATCAACCCGGACCTGTCGCATTCCGCTAACCTAAGCAATATACCATTCGCTTGAACCCCCACAATATCCATATCCCCGAATAGGATCTGCAGGACTAGTTCCCCTATACATTCAATACCGTTATAAACCAGAGTGGAACAAATCCGCGGCCCTTCCCACTGGCAGACACGCAAGGGGAATCCCTGCCTCATGCTAGCCAGGTCTCACCATTCGCTGCAACTTAACGGAACCCCTACTCCTGAATTCCATGAGCCTCTGGCCCACCAGGTTAAACCGTCTGCCACCACACGACGGGACCCCGACTCCCCGAGCCATATGCGCACACAGCCCATTAGTTTGAGACACACCACGGAGTGTCTTGCCTCCGGGCTGTCAGGTCAGCCATCGGCCATAGCACGACTGGACCACAACTCGTGCGTCACCCACTCAACAATGACAGGAGTATACTGGTGAAATCTGTGCCCCAGAATAGGCCACAGCCAGCATCACTGTCCCAAAATGCTGGTGCAATAACACGCCCCCCCCCCTTAATCTGACATGGGCCACTATGCTCCCATTACCCCAATGGGCGTCAACACGCCAGCATTGCGCACAACACGCAATGCACACACACAATTTAGAGCACAACACGAGAGTCAGGGGCTGAATTCCATAACCGCATCTCCGCGGCTTGACGTGTACACCCAAAATGGCGGTGACACACGCAAAGCGCCCCACCGCGGTTTCCCGCGCATGCTCAAAATGGCGGCAGCACACGCGAAGCGCCCCACCGTGGTTTCCCGCGCGCGCCCAAATGGCGGCCCCATGCGCCAAGCGCATCTCTGCGATTTCCCGCGCTAGCCAAAATGGCGGCCCAACGTGCGACCATTTCCGCAGTTTTCCCGTGCGTGCACTCCAGCTGCCTCTTGCAGGGGGTCACAACACACATCCCCTGTCACGTATTAACAACCCCCAACGATACGATGCATCGCCGCAGCTCGCTGCGCACAGCAGTTGTATCAGGGGAATTTTTAACCCATTCTTTAACCAAGACACATTGCTCATACACACTAACTCGCAATGCAACCCCTGGCTGCATGCAATCAAGCGGAAAGAGCGATGCCACTTGGCGGCAATTTACAGCCCCACGCACCCTTGACGGCAGAGCCACCAATCAACACCCTCAACCCTCACAATCACAATTCCACATGAACACGCATACAACCAAAAATCAGGATCCCCCAATGAATTGACCAATTGCCGAACAGGTACGCACAACTAATAACAATCCCGAAACCTAATGGTCAGAACGATGCACCGCAATCCGTATCCGTACAGAAAGACTATACAGTACGTGCAGTCAGCATATCGCAATCACAAGCAGCAAAGTTCCATACAGTTGGTACATTGTGAACAATCGCGAGCAGAGCTGCAGGCAGACAACATACCGTTAACCATGTCACACATCGCAAAAAAAAAAACTAAAAACACGTCGCACACGGCAACCCACGGGATGGTAACGGGGCTCGGAACACTCGCCGCAACCAAATTCATAATTAACTTCCCCATCAAGATAACATCCCAACGCCGCAACGCATAAACACTTTTTGACACAGTGCAAACACCTGCAGACAGCGCGTCCATCCTCAACACACACACACAGCCCGAACCACGCTCCGCAACCTCGAGCCATAAACAACGCAATCGCAACCCGGCGCACGCAAGATGGGTGAGGTGTGTGTTAGGGCCGGGTGCGTATCGTCACGACTCGCCCGGGGGGCTGCGGCGAGCAGAGGACGGCAGGGTGGTGACTTGAGACGCCTCGAAGAACTCGAACGATGAGCGCAGCGTCCTCTTGCGAACTGCTCCTGTGTCTCGCACATGATCCAGGGCAGGGGTGCTCCCACTCAGGCAGCAGCAGCAATGGCAGCTTCCCCGGCGGCTCCCGCGCTCTCTCTTTGAAGATGGTGAAGCAGCATTGGCGTTCTCTCCTTGCGGCTCCTTCCTGCACAACAGCTGCATCAGCAGCAGGATGCACACCACGTGGCGCCTCCGAAATGGCCGCGCCCGGCCGCTCCTCCGACGCGATGTTCAAGATGGCGGCGGCCTGCCACGTGGTCGCTGGAGGACGTGTGCTGGCGGCCGTCTTTCCAGCGCGCCCGATGTCCTCCACTGGTGCGGTAGACACACCAGCTGTGGTCGCAATAACAGGGACCATGAAGCCCGGGGTCAGCCGGTTCTGGGTTGCCGCCTCTTCGTCGTCGGAAGACGCAACAGGTGGGTTACGCTTTTTCAAGTGCTTGGCCATCTTCCTTCATGTTACTTTGCCTTGAAAAAGTCCACTTCTGACGCCAGTGTAATAAAAGACGTTGACGACACACAACTTGATCTCCGTCTCTCCTTATTCTTGGTTATGTCCGCTCACACTCCACTGGTCATGACAGTGGACCAGCTGATCCTTTTACACGCCGCGCGCCCTTCCCGTTCGTCGCTCTCTTCCCTGCTCCCGCACACCGTTGGCTGATGGTGTGCTTGGAGCCGTCTCCAGCCACGTGGTTGATGGCGACCGGAGACCTCCAAAAACCCAACGTGGTCCCGCTTCTTGACCACGCCAACTGACCACGAGCCTCTTCCGGATCCCCCATATATTCTGCTCTCCACATCATCCTGTCTCCACCTTCCCATATGCCCACATTGCTAGGCCCCACCCCCGATACTCCGGGCCGTCTGATTGGCCCAGAGCTGAGCGGCGAAACCTCGCATATGCTAGCATTACAACTTAATTCCTTTACACGGGAATTATGTTTAGTGAGAGCCTGGCATGCAATACATCCTGAGGCTGTATACTAAAACACCAAGCAGGAGATGAGCTGTACAAGCAGAGACAGAGATTCATGAGAGAGAGCATGACTACACAATTACGTTTTTTGCATCAGATGTTGTAAAGCCCAGTGACAGAATTAGTCAGGTCGTGTTGCGGTGTCTCACTGTGACGGCCTCACCTTCCGTGTCTCGTGCTCCTTCTTCATCGTGGTGACATCATGTCCTTTGTGTTCTCCTGCGATGGTGCAAGTTGAGCAGACCAGGCTGCTGTCTACTGTGCAGTAGAATTTCAGCTCCTCACTGTGTTCAGGGCATCTTCGCTCATCCAAGCTCGCCGTAGGATCCACCACAGCGTGGTCTCTCAACCTGGGATTCTCCAGGTGAGGCCTCAAGTGCATTTCACAGAAGGACATCTCGCATCTCAGGCAGGTCTTCACTGCAGGAGTGTGGCCATCACCGCAGATGTCACACACGATGGCCGTGGCCATCACGTCTCCAACTCTGAGTCGCTCCACCAGGTTGGCGAGGGCAACGTTCCTCCTCAGCTGGGGTCGCACAGGGAAGGTCGCTCGGCACTGCGGGCAGCTGAAGCTGCTCGCCGTCTCCCAGGCGGCCTCCAGGCACCGCAGGCAGAACGAGTGACCGCAGCTCAGCGTGGACGGGCAGACGAACGTGCCCAGGCAGATGGCGCAGCGCAGCTCACTGTCCACACTCTCACTGGGAGTCGCGCTCGCCATGACCCATGGCTTCGCTGGGATCGCTCGCTGTGTGGCTCAGAGAGACGCTGGACCAGGACCTCTCTCTTATAGCGACGGTGGAGAATAAAATTCTAAAATTATTTTTATTGTCGTCATTGACACCACGAGACACTCCCTGGAATGTGAACCCGTGCCCCTAGGTGCGCAAATAGCAGCCTAAAGGTGACCACGACTACTGTACACACCTCCCTAGATCTAAATCATAGAGCTTTGTTGTCAATATAAAGGACTCAGCTGGGATGGCTCTTTTGTGAGATGAGTAAAGAGAGATAAACTCATTCTTCGACAGCTTAGGGCGCAGTGTCTGTCCCGTTAGCGCTGCACTACGAACCCATCAGAGTCCCGAGTTCGATTCCCACTCACGTCCACCACCACCATTGTTGACGATTATCTGAATCAGTCCTGGGCCTCATCCCCTAGGTCAACTCAGCCTCAAATGTGTACTTGGTGCAGTGTGTCATAAACATCGCCACTGGGAGACAAAGGCGGCCGGGGTGGTGCTGGCCACCCACCCCTCGTGTGACGTTCCGGCCTTCATAGGTGCTAACAGCACTTACCCCTACAATCTGTTAAGGCTATATGGGGGATCTTTGTCTTTGTGTTGTATGTGTGTCTGCGTGTCTTTAGTCTGTTAGTCTGTGTGTAGTAATGTGTATGCTTCTCTATGTCTCCAATCTGTGTGTGTGTGTCTGTGAGTAGTACTGCATAGTATATACTTGTGTGACCCCAGTCAGTGTTTCTGTGTATAGAACTGTACATGCTTTTTTATGTCTCCAGTCAGTGTGTGTCTGTGTGTGGTACTGTACATGCTTCTGTGTGTCTCCAGTGTGTGTCTGTGTGTGGTATTGTACATGGTTCTTGGTGTATCCAGGCTGTATCTGTGTGTGTAGTACTTTGCATGCTTCTCTATGTCTCTAACACTGCACCTCCCATGAAATACATCTCGAGGTAGCAGAATAAACAGGTAGTTGAAATGTTTGCCGAGTAAGGAAATGATAAGCTAAGGCATATGATGTTCAACACAATCGTGTATAAAGTGTGCAACAACAAAGTAAATTAACAAGCAACAACTATTTGAGACAACTGTTTTTTGGCCACATCATTTGAGTTATTAATCTGAAAATTACATCTTCAATTCAGTCTTCAATTTATTATTCGTAGGTGTACTATTGATATGTATAGGTAAGTTTTTCCAGAAGTTTGTACCCCTGCAAGTTGTTAGCGGTAGATAAATGATGCCGTGGACTTTACACCTGAGTTGGACTCTGAACCTGACCTGCACTTCACTAAACACGTGGCCTGGATGTATTTGGTCAGCTTTTAACTGGCATAAGTGTGGCCACGGTGCGTGAAATCGAAACAAAATCTTCCTCGAAAAGTTCACCAATGCGAGCCAAGAGGATCTCATAACGCCCACGCCTCATCCAACATCTCCACTACCTCGCAAGATTGCCACGTTTGCAAAAATTATATTGACACGTGGCCAATGAAATTATCAAACATTTGACCAATCATGTTGTTTTCATTCTACTTTTTAATAGTGTATATGTAATGTTGTTTGTCTCTTAACTGTGATTTTAAAAAAAAATTATTGTTAATTTTAATGTTCAGTGAGAAACATTAAGTATTTACTGATCGCCAGTTGCCCAGGTGGAAAGTGGGCTAGGTATTGCCCAATCGTGGCCAGCCGGCGCAAGAAATGGAAAAAGCTAACGAACATAGAGACTCATAGAGGTACATAAAGACTCAGTGAGATGCATGGAGATATAAACAAAGAGACTCATAGAAATGATGACATAAGAGACTCAGCGATACATAGAGACTCATATAGGAGTTTTGTCTAATTCTGGCCAGCTGGCCAAAATATCGAATCAACTCACCGATGGCGTGAGAATTTTCACGACCGAGTTTAACACCAATATACTGTACAACGTGTTTCTCTCAGACTGTGTAGTGCTTCTGCAGCTACAGTTCGCCTGGAAATCGTGTGCGCTGGTTCAGGTGACTGCACTTGAATTACCCCTTTATGACATCATAAACTTTCAAAGAATGGGCGTTTTGGCCCAAATGGGTCATGCCGGTCTCAATGGGTCATTTCCATGGATTCGCAATTCTGGCCGTGACTATTTTTGATATGTTGATTATTATTTAAATAGTTGAAATGGACTCCCGCTGAAAACGGGTGAGTTTGTTGCTTTCTTAATTGTTTTGCTTCGTGTTATTATTAGACTAAATGGTTATTATATTGTTACTTATCAGGTTAAATATGTATATAAATATCTTAGTTGGGTTGGTTGTTGATTTGTATGCGACTGTGTTTCGTAGTATAGTAAAGAGAGATGATATAGTCATCCTCTCGGCAGACAAGGGCAATGCCACGGTCATCATGGATAAAGACTCATACAACAACAAAATCCTGGACCTTCTTAATGATGGGAGTTACTCCAAAATTAAAAACGATCCTACTAAAAGCCTAACGACGAAAACCAACAGTATCATCACGAGTTCGACTTCCCTAATCGAACCAAGCAAACGTCCCTCTCTAAAACCATCGGCGGCTAGACCTCCCAGACTCTATGGTCTTCCCAAAATTCATAAAGAAGGCACCCCGCTACGACCCATCGTGTCGACTATAAACTCTCCTACGTACAAACTAGCCCGTTTTCTATCAGATACTCTGCTCCCCTTCACAGGCAAGACCTCTTCGGCAGTACTCAACTCAACACAATTAGTCTCTATGGTTAAGGACATGGTACTATCTCCGGATGACATCCTCGTCAGCTTTGATGTAGTATCTTTGTTTACCAAAGTCCCAGTACCGGACACCCTAACAATAATTGAGGACTTAGTCCAACATGGATTGAATTCTGATGTACCTGCGCTGGTGAGGCATTGCCTCACCAACACCTATTTTACCTGGAATGGCACCTTCTACAAACAGAATGAGGGTACCCCTATGGGCTCCCCCTTGTCACCAGTTATAGCCAACATGTTCATGGAAAAGTTTGAATCAGACGCCATCCAGACATCCACCCTGCGTCCTTCCTTTTGGAAGAGGTATGTTGATGACACTTTCGTCATCTGGCCACATGGCCTCCCAGCACTGAACCACTTCTTAGACCACATCAATTCTAGACACCCATCCATCAGATTCACTATGGAAGTAGAGAAAGACGGCAAACTACCATTTTTGGATATTCTGTTTGAGAGGAGACCTGACGGATCCTTGGGACATTCTGTCTACAGGAAAGCCACCCACACAGATTCCTACTTGAAACCGGATTCCCACCACCACCCATCTCAAAAGAATTCTCTCATCAAAACGCTATACCACAGAGCCCATGGCATTTCTGACCAACACCACCTGACCGGTGAATTGAGACATGTACATCGGGCCCTCAGGATGAACGGATACTCTGACCGTACTATCCGCCAAGCGGTTTCTCCCACCACACAGAAGAAACAGCCACATGAAACTCCGACCAAAACTATCACGTTACCATACATAGCAGGCGTGACCAAAAAGATCTCCAAAATTCTAAACAAACATAAGATCCAAGTCCGATTCAGTACAGTGCATAAAATCCGTGATCTGATTCCATCTGTGAAGGATGTCGTTCCTGACTTACAGTATCCTGGAGTCTACAAATTGAGTTGCATTTGTGGTGATTGCTACATTGGAGAAACAAAACGTCATGTGGCTGATCGTGTCCGCGAGCACAAGTCAGATCTGAAACACGGCAGAACTGATTCTTCGGCCGTTGCCGATCATTGCTACAACTCGGCGGGCTCTCATGAAATTGTCTTTTCCGAGACCAAGGTTCTCTGCAAACCTCCTGGCTACCATCAAAGGTTTGTACACGAAGCCATACAAATATACAAACACAGACATAATTTCAACCGTGATGATGGGTACAAACTCAGTAATCATTGGAAAGATGTTATTAACCACGCAAAAAAGACTTAATTACACTTTTTTGGACCATCTTATCTGACAGGCACTATTTTAATTTACTTCACCGAGTGTTAACATCCCCACGTGCAGTCTTTGATCACCGCTCACCCTCCGTCCCGACACGTTTCCATTCATTGTGTTGAGCACTGCGTGATGTCTTTGATCACCGCTCACCCTCCGTCCCGACACGTCTCCATTCATTGTGTTGAGCGCTGCGTGCAGTCTTTGATCGCCGCTCACCCTCCGTCCCGACACGTTTCCATTCATTGTGTTGAGCACTGCGTGCAGTCTTTGATCGCCGCTCCTCCTCCCTCCCGATACGTTTCCATTCATTGGCTACCACAGTCTGATAAGCTCTCCAACCCCCCCTCTCCACCTCCCTTCAACTTGCTTATAAGGGATTACATCTTGAATCATTGCTTCACTTGATGCAGCTAATTCGGCTGTGACGGTCCCACCTGATGACGGAGACTTGTGTTGCCTCCGAAACGTCGTGATTTTTATTTTATTTTATTTTTATTTTGATGTTTTACTTACGTGACTTAACCGAAAAAACCTAAGAATATGAATCTTTGCAGTCACGAAAGCTTCAAATCTAGAATTACTATACACAGACTAAAGAGACACACACACTACACCGATATACACACAGACTAGAGACACATACACATCCTACACAGAGACTCACAGACTACAGACACGCAGAATCACGTACAGTCCTAGACACACAGACGACACAAGAGGCATGTACAGTACTACACACACCGACACAGACTAGAGAAACAGATTACACACAAATTCCCGCCAGTAGATGGTGTGGACAAGTCCCGCTGGCGAGTGGCAGCAGTGCCTAGGGAGGCCGTGACGGCTCACGAGTTGGTGGCTGTCAGCACCACAGCCGCCTGGCTTCGCCTCTGCCCAGCAGCGATGTTCACTGCACAGCGCACCAGGCAGGATGCATTTGGTGCTGAGTCGACCTAGGGGAGGCCCAGGGCCGGTTCAGCTCATTGTCAACACTGCTGCTGCTGGTGGTGGCCGTGTACAGTGGTCATGTACAGACAGGACACAGAGGGCTTTATACAGAGACACAGAAGTATATATATAGTGTACAGTACTCCGTTGGTGGGCATGGAGCGGGGTGGTGGTAGTGGTGTTGGTGGTGTTGGTGGTGATGGTAGTGGTGTTGGTGGTGTTAGTGGTGCTGGTCTGTGGCCGTTTGGGTCGATGCGGTGTCTCTTGGCCAGCGGTGACGGTGCGAGAAGTTCACTTTCAGCGTGGGCCCAGTTTGGGTGGGGAGGGGGGAGAGGAGGGGGCACGGGGGGACAACGCCCCCCCCCCAAAAAAACAGGACACCTTTATTAATTTATTTTCATGATTTACAAATAAAAATAAATTAAATACTCCCGCGATTCCTAATGTGAGGGACAAATATGAAAGTCAAACTCCGCCAATGATTTAAAGTCTTCAACGTTGCCTCATTCGCCGCTTCATTTTTTTGGCGCCAAAAGTGTAAATACAAAATGGCGTCGCAGACTCCATTTTGTTGCATTTACTTATTTATTTGCAATTAACGAGCTTTGCTAACTTTGTTATGGAAATTCTGAGGTAAATTAATGCGCATATAGCGATCGGAATGCGGTTACAACGTTCTGAATGGTACGAAAATATAAATAGAGGCAGTTGTTTGTGTAGATTGTTCAATTTAATGTTTTTTTAAAGTGTTAATGGTTAAAACGTACAAAATGGCTGCCTTCGGGTTGAGCGTTTGTCGCGAGCCGAGTTGGTTCCACGTCTTGGTCGAGATGACTGCAGTGGCTGATTCGGATAGGAGAAGCGTTTTTGTTTTAAATATTCACGATTAGCACGGTATGATGAGATATTAAGATGTATTTATTCATCCAAACCGCACCGGGATTGTCCACCCGACGTCCACAACGCGCCCAGTGTCTCTCAACTCCGTGCTCTGTACAAGACGCAGCTACTCACACTCGCCTGCCCCTAACAGCCACCATTTAACAAGGCGGAGGGGGGGACCGGTGTTTTATTATTCTTTTAATTTGCTTGTTGTTTATTTTATTATTCATGTATTATTCATGCATAATTTATTTTATTTAAATGATTACATATTTCATAAATATTACTTTCTAATATTATTTATCTAAATTATTACGTTCATTGAAATTATTCATTCCATTATTAATTTATTATTCATACATAATTAACTTTATTAAAATTATGAAAACTAAATTATTTTTATGTTATTTTATTTAAATTGTAAATTCATGTAACTTATAAATTTTTTTATATATTTTTTTCATTTTATTATTCATTCATCTTATAAATGTTATTATTTATTTCCTTAACTTTTTATTCATTTTCTTTACTTATTATTCACTTTATTTGCTACTTAATGTTCTTCTGCTATTCGTTGCACGCGGCTGCAAATTGACTTTGCTCAGTCGGTGGTCGCCGCTGAGGTCGTGACGGGTTTCTTTTGTTCCATTCCTGTTGCTCTGTGGCCCCGGTACCGTTCCCGTGCTGCTGCGATGTGCACCGATGCCCACTTTAGTGAGGGCGACGTTGGCACGCAGACTGAAGATCGATTGAAGAGGACAAATGCGAGTCCCTTCGTGTCCAGTCAATGTCTCGTTACTTGAACAAATATGTAAAACATTACCCATTGCTCGAGGAGTATCCTGAAGCTCATTAAATAACTTAACAATTATGATTGGAATCTCAGCTCCACCGTAACGAAGAATGAAAGCTGTCAATGCTCCCCACGTTTCAGCTTTCAACTGAAGAAGCTTCAAATCTTGACGATGCTCCCAGCACGTGGAGGGAACGTCACAGACATCGCGCTGATCAACAAGGGGCAGAACCTGAAAGCGCATCGGAGAGAGGCACAACGCGTCATCTGCACACCGCACTCCGACGTGCACGCCGCTCACCAATCCAAGCGCCACAGTCCAGGCTCAACCTTGCGTAGCTTCCGAGATCTGGGAAAAAAAATCGGCGACATTCCGGGTTGATTTGGCCACAGCCTCTTGTGAAATCTCCCGTGCACTTTCATTGCTCAGCGCGCCCCGCGAATCCCTGCGGTGGAGTGGCAGCGCCCTCGCGTGGCGCGCACCAACACCGCTCCAGGCAGCGCAGGGACCCAAACGGCGTCTGGGAATCGGTCGCGATTCGTGACTCGGTCCGCAACTCTGGAGCAGTGCCGGCAGTGAAACAATGAACCCCACGTGACCCCCAACATCCCCATCCTCCCCACCCCTAGGGGTCCCTCCTCTCACGTGACAACCCCCAAGCCCCCCCCCAGACAACCCCCCCCACCTCTACCCCTCCCCCTGGTGGCTGTTGCTGTGGTGGTGATTGTGGTGGGGGTTGTTGTTGTACTGGTAATTGTTGTGGTTGTTGTTGTGGTTGTGGTGGTGGTTGTTGTTGCTGCTCTACCACTTTCTCCTGACGAGCACCACGTGGTCACGTGGCGCACTCGCGACAAGTTCCCAGCAGCGTCAGCGGTGACGTCACCAACCCCCCCCCCCACAGTGCTGGGTCACAGCAGCGAGGTGACGTCACCAACCCCCCCCCCCCTCCCCACAGTGCTGGGTCACAGCAGCGAGGTGACGTCACCAACCCCCCCCCCCACAGTGCTGGGTCACAGCAGCGAGGTGACGTCACCAACCCCCCCCCCCCCCCCACAGTGCTGGGTCACAGCAGCGAGGCTGCAGGGTGCCCCTCAGGGCCTCTGTTTGTTTTTGTTGTCGCCAACGCGGTGACGTGGTGACGTCACAGCGAGGGACTCCCCCAGTGGCGGGAATCCAGAACGTCAGAATCTGTGTTTGTGGTGCAGGAGGAATCCGATAAACTGTGAAGCTCTTTGTGTTCACAGATGGTGCGGTGGTGAGGGGCGGGAGTGGGGGGTTGGGAGACGTGGTGACGTCACCGCGTTGTGGGCTGCGTGCGTGGTGACGTCACCACGTTGGAGGAGCGTGCGTGGTGACGTCACCACGTCCATGACGTAGCAGCAGCAGACAACTTGAACAGCTCGGACATTGTTGGCGCCTTTAGTGTTTGGCGCCGTCTCTTTATTTGTTTATTAATTTGTAGATTTAATTTGCTTGGCAGTGGCTGTGTAGAGGATTTGCTCCTCGTGTTTAATTAATGAACAGCGTTGCAGGATGCAGTGAGCACGAATGACGCTGTACACAACTACATTGTTGTTGTTTGTATTCTGTATTTTTATTGTAGAATCGACGATACAAGCGTTACATTGCCACAGTCGTACGCGGACATTTATACTTTTAAAATCAATATTGTTTTGACGTAAAATTTCTTGACTGATGACGGCCGCGTGTGTTGCGATCAAAACGTCATGAATTTTTTGATTCACATTTTACATTTTATTTAATGTTTATTATTTAATTTTTCATATTTTCTTTTTTTTCTTTTTTTATCTACGTGACTTTACCGAAAGAACATAAAGAATATAATATTATTGTTGTTGTTCTCTCCCACAACCCATGACACCACCAGTGTATAAACACATCCCAGTTCACCATTGCTAATCACTGCACCCTACACCACAGTCACACTCTTTGGCAGGGTGAATACATCCACGTTGGCTTCACACACACACAGAGCGGTACTTATTTTATCACCCCCCCCCCATGAAGGTTGTGAGGATTGTTTACGCTCAGCCCCCCCCGTTGTGATGGAGAGCCACGCAGCCCCTAGCCACCGACAGCCACCAGCCAGTGACGGGCGTGGCGCTGCGCGTGGCGGTGACGAGGGTGGCGAGCGCCGTGCGTCGTGGTGGCGTCTGCCCTCTGCGCTGTTCACGTTCACCTCTCTCAGGACGCACCACTCAGATCCACAATCCTCACTGAGTCACCATCACACCACACCATCAGCCCAGGGTGTAGGGGCTGAGTGAAGGTTTTATTAAACGAGTGCAACAGCGCCATGGAGTCGGCGCTGTAAAACGACAGCAGCCCCGCGTCCCAGTCCAGGTGGACCCCGACTCTCCGCGGAGGCTGTGGCACCGCCAGTGACGTCACTACCCCGCCATGCAGCACTGAGAAGCTGTCGCCTTGTTTCTCTAGACACCAGGAGACGTCGCTCCTCCCAGGAGGCACTCATCACCACGCCCTCTCCGTGGGATCGTCCCGTACGCGACTCCAACCCGACACAGCCTCGCGCTCCCCACGTCCACCTCCCAGTAGTGCTGACCCGACGAGAAGCTCTCAGAGCACAGCGCTTGTCCCAGCACTCAAAGCGGTGTGGGTGATGGGGGCGACCCTGGGAGACATCGCTCAGCGTCATCGTCCTGAGATCCGAGGAAATCTGGAGGTCGTTGTGGGCTGAGTTTGTGTCCAGAGTCGGTGAGCGTCCATCTGTGGTGAGTATTAGTGTACACACACTAATATTAGTTAGTATTAGTGTACACATACTAATATTCGTTAGTATTAGTGTACACATATTATTATTAGTTAGTATTAGTGTACACATACTAATATTCGTTAGTATTAGTGTACACATACTAATATTCGTTAGTATTAGTGTACACATACTAATATTCGTTAGTATTAGTGTACACAACTAATATTCGTTAGTATTAGTGTACACATACTAATATTAGTTAGTATTAGTGTACACACACTAATATTAGTTAGTTTTAGTGTACACATACTAATATTCGTTAGTATTAGTGTACACAAATTAATATTCGTTAGTATTAGTGTACACACACTAATATTAGTTAGTATTAGTGTACACATACTAATATTCGTTAGTGTTAGTGTACACATACTAATATTCGTTAGTATTAGTGTACACAAACTAATATTCGTTAGTATTAGTGTACATAAATAATTTCATTAGTATGATTGTACACATACTAATATTCGTTAGTATTATTGTTAGTATTAGTGTACACATACTAATATTAGTTAGTATTAGTGTACATATACTAATATTCGTTAGTATTAGTGTACATATACTAATATTCGTTAGTATTAGTGTACACAAACTAATATTAGTTAGAATTAGTGTACACATACTAATATTCGTTAATATTAGTGTACACTACTAATATTAGTTAGTATTAGTGTACACATACTAATATTCGTTAGTATTAGTGTACAATACTAATATTCGTTAGTATTATTGTAGACATACTAATATTCTTCAGTATCTGTGTACACATACTAACATTCGTTATTTGTGGTGTACACATATTAGCATTCATTCGTATTTGTGTACACATACATTACTAGTACACGTACACAATTACTAACTCTAAACACATTTTTCTAAATGTGGACGGAAAACCTCGTGGACCAGGAGAAATATCCACTCAACCACGGAGAGAACATGCAGACTTCAAATAGACAGCAGGCGTTAGGGTGAGATTGAGCCGACGACATTCTGTGTACCAGGCAAGGTAGTTAACATCTACATCGCCACCGTGGTGTAAACAACAGTGCTTGTACTGGAGCGTGCACTTCACCATCTTGGTGTGTGACTACACGGAGTCTAGTCACTCCTACAGCTCCTTACAGCTCTGCTGCAGTGTGGGTCTCTGAGCATCCTTTTATAAATTAATTTAAAAAACTTTTAAATATTTTTATTTTACCAGGTAAGGCCCACTGAGCTATTTAGTTGTTCATTTTTTCTCAGTGTCCTGGCCACAAATGACAGCTCAACGAAATGGCTTATCATGCTCTAAACGTGTGATGTTGATTCTAAATGTAGAGGGAAAACCGGAGGACCCAGAGAAAAACTCACGCCACCACCACGAGGAGAGAGAGAGATGCAGACTCCGAACATACAGCAGGGATTGGTAGGGTTGGAATCGAACCCACGACCTCCTGTATGTCAGGCGAGGTAGTGAACATCTCGTCACCGTGGCGCCCACCTCTCTAAGCTCTGGGCATCATTTTAAGAATTGTGGTCCAGCATCTAGCAATAAATAGCCATTTAGAGTTGCAATGATAATTAATGCACGTCTTGAAGTCGGCAAGGTGATAATAATTACTGGCTGTGAAGGCTGCCTGGGTGATGAATATTCTATTGCATTTAGTCTCCACCCCGCCCTTCTTTGTATCTCAGTTGTTTAATCCCAGTCTTCTCTGACTCCCACACACTCTGCTCTGTGAGAGTTGTGCCCCTACAATAATCGCTCTACCTTCATGGGACCTCCCTTGCCAGTATCAAAATATAAGAATAGGTTTCACCCTTTTTGGCAATAAAACAGTTGTGTTAAGATGTTAAAACACCAAACTGAAACCTTTTGCAAGGAATCGTGTCTGCATTTACTACATTTGTGGTGAACATGCAAACAAAAAATGCTCTGGTAGTATATGATGCATTGTCTTTGAAACTGATTGGTCCACACCAGAGACAGCTTTCTTTAGAGCCTCGTCTCAAACGTGTTAGACCAGAGGACAACGCCCAAAAGGCGACCAGCACAAGGACAATGCCACTATCAGGACATTGAGAGCTCGGGGTGAGCAGCTACATCATGGGACCTCCCTTGCCAGTATCAAAATATAAGAATAGTTTTTTTTGTTTGCATGTTCACCACAAGTGTACGTGGTTAATGCAGACATGATTCCTTGCAAAAGATTTCAGTTTGGTGTTTTAACATCTTAACACAACTGTTTAATTGTCAGAAAGGGTAAAATCTATTCATATAACAGTACCTTGTTTAGAACACCTGCTGGGCACAACGTGTTCGGCTCACATCAGCTCTGAGTCCAACTCGGCAGCCAGCACCGTCACCCTCCTCCGCTCCCCACTCCACCCCGCGTGACAGAATGGGTGCCCGCCTGAGGGTGCCCTACGGTCACCAGTGTCGACATTCAACGCAGAGACTCTGCACGGCGATTGATCTCCCTAGACCAGGGGTCTGTAACCTGCGGCTCTCCTTAAGGGACCGCTTCGTGATGTTATTTATCAAGGTCACCACCGTCTCTTGTTCACCTCATGCATTGTGGTGGCTTTTGAAATATAGAGTTGTCTTTTTTATATACTGGATTCAAACAAAATTCTCTTATTGTTATTTTGGCTACCGACCCCTGGCTTAGACGGCCACCGTGCTGCTCTCAAGGAACACTTTGCCCGCTGCGTGATGTACCTCTTGATACACTGAGGCTCTCTTTGTTATCACCTCGGTGACCGCGTTTATCGCTGAATCCACCTCACGTCTCCCCCTCCCAAGTTGGCAAGTGCCTGTGCACTCTCGCCTGGCTTAAACGCACGACATAGGCCCCGCCTCGTGGTGCTGATCTTGTGTTTGTAGCGAATGGGGCTGCAGCTATGAGTGAAGCAGAGAGACTTACAAACAGCAGCCAGGAGATTCGTTTGGACGCCTCCCACTGAGATTACTTTTGCGAGGTTCAGGCGGCTGGAGACAGGGGCTGGGTCATCCTGAGTCTCCTGAGAGACGGAGCTCCTTCTGCACTCATAGCATGGGGCACATACAGAGTCTAATGAGGGTCCATGTCACTCTACACACACAGCATGAGACTCACAGTCTAATGACGGTCCATGTCTCCCTACAAATGGACAATAAGGCAGCCCTCGACTTACGAACGCCCATACTTACAAACCATCTTCCGTGAAATAAAAAAATAACTTTGACTTAAAATGCAAACTCACAGTTGCAAACTGAACATCATAACTATTTTGTTCAGAGGAGTGATCCTCTGCGAGATGTAATGAGTCGACCTCGTGCTGGGAGTGTTTGCGTGTGTATGAATATTGTGTGTGTGAAAGTGCGGGGGGTACAGCTGGTTCATCTACCAGTCATCTCAGTCAAAGCCAACCCAAAGCCCCTGGGTCTGTCCCGAGACCTCCTGTCAGCGAGCCTTCGACATTTCATGTGGCCTCAAAGTGTACCTGGCCTGGTACAGGCGCCGTGGTGACCTCACCATCACTTAGTTGCAAATGGCAGGTATTGGTATTGGTGTGGGGAGCGGTAGTGTAGCGGTGAGTGCGCTGCGCTACGAAAACGGCGACCGAGTTCGATTCTTGCTCACGGCCAACACCAGGACTGGTGTGGTGTGTGAACATCGCCACTGGGGAGACAAAAGCAGCGGGCCGTGACGCTGGCCACCCACCCCTCGTGTGCCACAGTGGCGGCCATCTTAGGCGCTGCTCGCTGAGAGAATTGCCCCAAACAGCCTGTTAAGGCTACAGGGGGATTGTTGTCGTTGGGGTGTCTTTGTCTTGTGTGTGCATGCGTGCCCCGTTTGTTGTGGTGACTCATTGCCCCCTTCCGACTACAGGCCAGCATCAATGTAAGTGAACATACATTTTCTTTTCTATTTATTTTATTTTATGTTTAATTTACTATACAGTAAAAATAAATTACATTGTTAGATGCAAATGTATAACATTTCTTCTTTATTATGAGTTTAACAATGCTTCCCTCTTTGTTGAACCGTAACACATTTTATAACCGTGTCAGAATTTAATACGGTGCATTATTATTTTCCGACTTACAAACCGTTCGACTTACGAACGAGTCTCACGAACAAACTACGTGCGTAACCCGAGGACTGCCCGTACGGGATACAATAGACTATATGGGTTACAACTGCATAAAGGGTTAATTAGGAATCACATCACGACCGTTCAATTATTTGTCCACCAGGTGGCAGACAGAGCTCGAGTTTGAGTCTGGGTTGGTACTGACCTGAGACTGTCATGCAGGGATCCTGAAAAACACAAACCCGCATTTCACATTAACATTGACATCATAAGCAGATGCCCCACCTCCACACAGTCGCCTGCTATTTACAGTGGAGTGCGACATCAGGGAATTAACAAATACCTGCACACTGAGAATGGTGAAAAACAGGGTTAGTTTAACTGGACACGGACGGACGTCTAAACATGACAAAACCGCTCTTTACAGGTCTAGTCCAGCACCTACATGAGTGGTTTAATAACGCGCAACAACTCGTGTGTTGAACTCTGAATAAAATGAACTTTTAAATTTTTTACCAGGTAATCCCACTGAGCTATGTCACTCTTTTTCAGAAGCAACCTGGCTATCATAAATGACAGCTCAACTTCGTGGCTTATCATGTGGAAATTTCTAGTGGCTGCCTAATTCTCTGAATGTGTGATGTTGATTATAAATGTGGAGGGAAAAAACGGAGGACCGGGAAAAAATCCACGCATGCACGAGGAGAGAGAGAGATGCAAACTCCGAATATACAGCAGACATCAGGGTTGTTATTGAACCCACGACCTCCTGCAT
>NW_024705634.1:0-30367 GCF_018977255.1 Callorhinchus milii | reverse complement strand
CTCCATGGGCCGAATGGCCTCTTTTTGCGCTGTACGATTCTATGATTCTGTGATTCTATGATTATGATTATTATTATTAATAATATAATTTTTATATCACACAAACAATGCTGTTGTTGTTCTATTGATGAATTTAATAGTGTCAGAGAGAGAGAGAGAGAGAGAGAGAGGGAGAGAGAGGGAGGACGGGAAGGGGGAGAGGGGAAGAGAGAGGGAGGGAGAGGGAGAAACGAAGGGGGAAAAGGGGAGAGAGAGAGAGAGAGAGAGAGGGAGAGAGAGGGAGACAGGAAGGGGGAAGGGAGAGAGAGAGAGGGAAAGTCTTTAATCCCAGACAGAAATGGGAATTTTTTTCATTGTCGACAATTTATGATCCCGGGAAAACCCCAGGAACGGTTAGGGCCGGAGCCGGAAAAGCCGGGAATGTTTTCCCTCATTTCGTTTTCCTGGGAAGAGCGGCTTTGAACAACTCATAGAGAGAGAGGCAAGTGCCTGGAAAAGGGAGAGAGAGAAGGTGTCAGCGGAGAGTCAGAAAGAAAGAGACAAAGAGAGACAGAGAACGTCAGTGAATGTTTGTATATGCGTGTGGGTGGGTGTGGGTGGGTGGGTGTGGGTGGGTGCGTGTGGGTGGGTGCATGTGTGTGGATAGGTGAGTGCGTGTGGGTGGGTGCGTGTGGGTGTGTGTGGGTGTGTGTGTGGGTGTTCTGTGACGACTCTTCGAATAGAGCAATTAATGTCAGTCCCACTCCCCGGCCCTTTCCCCATAACCCTACAAACCCGTCCTCCTCAAATACCTGACATTACTTTGCTCTTTTCAAAGAGCCGCACAGACTCCATGGGCCGAATGGCCTCTTTTTGTGCTGTACGATTCTATGATTCTGTGATTCTATGATTATTATTATAGGGGCCCATGGAATTGGGGGGAGCATATTAACGTGGATTGGGGAATGGTTAACGGGAAGGAAACAAAGAGTAGGAATAAACGGGTCCTTTTCATATTGGAGGGATGTGACTAGTGGAGTGCCACAAGGATCAGTCCTCGGGCCTCAGCTATTTACCATCTACATCAACGATAGAGATGAGGACATCAAAGTTAATATATCTGAATTCACGGATGACACAAAACTAGGAGTAAGTGTCAACAATGTCAACACAGAGGATGACATTAAAAAAATGCAGCGCAACATAGATAGGTGAGGTGATTGGGCCGGTGGGTGGGACATGAACTATAATGTAGGGAAGTGCGAAGTCATCCGCCTCGGGAGCAAAAGCAGTAGAGCGGGTTATTTTTTAGAAGGGGAGAGATTTGAATGTGTTGGCGTCCAGAGCGATGTCCTTGTACACCAGTTACAGGAAGTTATTCTGCAGGTGCAGCAGCGATTAGGAAGGGGAACGGTATGTTAGAGTTCATTATGAAAGGATTAGAGAATAAGAGTAGGGAAGTCTCACTGCAACTGTATAGGGCCCTGTGAGACCACACCTGGAATACTGTGGGCAGTTTTGGTTCCTTATTTAAGGAAGGATGAACTTCCCTTGGAGGGGGCGCAGCGTAGATTTACTGGGTTAGTGCCAGGGATGGAGGGGATGAGTTACGAGGATAGGCTGACCAATTTGGGCCTATATTCTCTAGAATATAGAAGAATTAGAGGGGATCTTATAGAAACCTATAGGATCATCAAAGGGCATAGAGTAGATAGTGGGAGATTGTTTCCCCGTTTGGAGAAACTAAAACCAGAGGTCACAACCTTAAAATCAGAGGCAGCCCTTTCGCACTGAGTTGAGGAAGAACTTCTTCACTCAAAGGGCAGTGAATGTATGGAACTCACTACCTCAAAGGGCTGTTGACGCTCAGACCTTGAACATATTCAAGACTGAGATAGATTTCTTATTGCAAAAGGTATTAAGGGATATGGGGATAAGGCAGCGTCAGGTTATTAGCTGGAGTTAGATTAGAAGATCAGCCATGATTGAATAGGGCGGGGCAGAGGTTCGAAGGGCCGAATGGCCTCCTCCTGCTCCTACATGTTATGTTATGTTATGTTAAGACCTCTATCAGTTCTCCTCTTAACCTTCTCTGCTCCAATGAGAATAATCCCGGCCTCTCCAGCCTTTCCTCATCATCAAAGTCCCTCATTCCTGGTACCATCCTCATAAATCTCCTCTGTACCCTTTCCAATGCCTTAACATCCTCCCTATAGTGCAGTGCCCAGAACTGGGGCAGTATTCTAACTGAGGCCTAACCAGTGTTTATATGGGTTAATCATCACCTCCTGACTCTTGTAGATTGTATTACCGCCTATATTGCCCCTCATTCTTTCTACCAAAATGTATTACCTGCATTTCTCCACATTGAAACTCCTCTGCCATGTGTCGCCCATTTTACCATCTGTCTATGTCTTCCTGCAGTCGACTCCTATCCTTCTCACTGTTTACCGCCCTACCCAACCTTGTGTCGTCCGCAAACTTGGAGATGGTACTGGCTATACCCAAGTCCAGATCATTTATGTATATTAAGAAGAGCAGTGGTCCTAATACCAATCCCTGGGGGACACCACTGTACACTTCCCTCCAGTCAGAAAAGCAGCCGTTCACCACAACTCTCTGCTCTCTGTCTCCCAGTGAGTTCTGGATCCGCTGCCACTGTCCCTTTTATACCAACGGCTTCTATCTTTCTTACAAGTCTTTCATGTGACACTTTGTCAAATGCCTTTTGAAACGACATCAACTTCACTGCCTTTATCCCCTCTCCGTTACCTCATCGAACAATTCTATTAGATTTGTCGGACAAGATTTGCCTTTAACAAATCCGTGTTGGCTGTCCCTAATTAACCCATATTCTTCTAAGTGAAGATTTATTCTGTCCCGGAGTATAGTCTCCAGGAGTTTCCCCACTACTGATGTCAGGGACTGGCCTGGAGGTCCCAGGTTTGTCCTTCTGCCCCTTTTTGTACAGAGGAGTCACATTGGCCACTCTCCAGTCCTCGGGCACCACTCCTGTGTCCAACGAAGATTGAAAAATTGTAGCCAAAGCCTCCGCTATTTGTACCCGTACCTCCCATAGTAACCTCGACTGCGTCCCGTCCGGACCGGGCAACTTATCACCTTCAGCCCAGATAACCTTTCCAGTACTTCCTCTCTGTTTATACTTATCCTCTCCGTTTCCTCTGCCCTCTCCTCCGATACTGCGGCATTTGGTGCATCCACTTCTTTTGTGAAGACAGATGCAAAGCACTCATTCAGCACATCAGCCGTGGCCTCCGCCTCCACAGGAAGATTTCCCCCTCGGTCCTTACTTGGCCCCACCCTACCTTTGATGAGCCTTTTTTTTTCTTGATACGTTTGTGAAATATTTTAGGGTTCCCTTTAATGTCAGTCGCTAACCTTTTCTCGTATAATCTTTTTTCCGCTCTCATTTCCTTTTTCAAAGCCTGGCATCCGACCCCAGTTCCTCATCACGTCGCCGTGACTTCTCAAAGCGCTTCACAGGACATGCTGTAAAAGTGTAGTGACTGTGTGTGTTTTGTGGGCGAAACGCGGCAGCCAAATACGCCCACCGACGACCCCGCAAACAGTCGTCAAGTGACCGAGCGATTTTATTTGTGGGGTTTGTCGACCAGGACACAGGGAGAGAGAAACTCTCCCCCACCCCCCTCACCACCACCCACCCCCCACCACCTCACCTGACAGCGCTGTGGGGGGAGATCTTCAACGTCCGCCTGAACAGGGCTCAGACGGGGAGTGAGTGAGGTTTAACGTCTCATCCGAAGGCGGCGTCTCTGACAATGTGTCGCTCGCTCTCTCTCTCTCTCTCTCTCTCTCGATGGCTGAGCTGTGTGTGGGTTTAGTTGGTTAGACTCCAGCAGTTACCCCAACGCACACTCTGGGCTCCCCCCCCCACCCCCCCGTCTGTCGGGGTCAGACGCACAGGGAAACCCATGCATGCGCTCTCTCGCTCTCTCTCCCTTGAGGGACGCCCCTGGCTTACTTAATTCCAGAGAGTATTAGGCGCAGGTTGGGCGAGAGCCAAGGCTTGTGGGGGGTGGGGGGGGGGGGAGCCCAGAGTGTGCGTTGGGGTAATTGTTGGGGTCTAACCAACTCAACCCACACAGAGCTCGGCCATCGAGAGAGAGAGAGAGAGCGCTGTCCGGCCGAGCTTTCCCGCTGCGTGTCCCGCTCGGAACCCCCTCCCCGTTAGTTAGTTGGGGCTTTGGCTGTGGGGGTAACAGGAGCTGAGGGGGAGGATTCCCGGCCCCCAGGGACTGGTCGGCCCTTCCAGGTGCTGCCGATGAGCCGGGCCGGGCTGGGCTGCCATCAGCAGTGAGTGCCCCGGGACCCCGCGGCCCCTCCCGGCTCAGGAACCGGGACGAGAGACCGGCACAGAGGGGGTGGGGGGTGCGGTTGGGGGATGATCGGAGGGTTAGGGGGTTAATGGGGTGGTTGGGGGTAATGGGGGGGAATCGTCAGTGATTTCCTCAGATTATTTTCTTGTTGGAAAGAAACACAAAGACTTTGTTGTAGTTTTTTTCAAGACATTTTACTGGGGTCAGTTTTGAAAATCAAACACATATCTCTCTCTCTGTTTTTTTCTCTCTCTTTCTCTCAGATTTTTTTCCTCTTTTCTCCTCTTTCTCTCTCTTTCTTCCGTTCTTTAGTTCTCTCTCTCTCTCTCTCTCTTCCTCTCTTTTTCTCTCTCTGCCTCTTTCTCTGTGTTTTTTTTCTTTCTTTCTCTCTTTCTCTGTTAGTTTGTTCTTTATTTTTCTCTCTCTCTCTCTCTCTCTCTTTCCATTTAATCGTCCAGACATCTCGAAATGCTTCCCAGACGTGAGGTGTAGTGACTGTGTGTGTGTGTGCGCGCGCGCGCGTTTGCGATTCCGAGATGCAACGTAGGGGGTGGGGTGGGGGGTAACTGGGGAGGGGGGTGCGGGGACGGGGGAGAGTGCGGGGGTGTGGGTTGAGGGTGGGGTGAGCCGAGCAGAACGAACAACAACAACCACTTAACATTTACACAGCACTTTTTTTGGTCGTCTCGAGATGTCTCCCACTGAGGGAGGAGGAGGGGGTGGGGGGGGAATGTGTGTGTGGGGGGGTGGGGGGTTTTGGGGGAAATGGGGTTACATGCAACAAGCCCGAGTTAAAGGTGCGGGGACGGGTTGGGGTCAACGAGGAGCTTGAAATCGATGCGCTTTGCGAAGGGCGTGACTTTGCCTTTAACTCGTCTCTCGGTCACGGCCCAAAAATAATAATCGATAAATCTTATCAAAAATAAATAAGCTTCGAATATATCGACTGTTCACAAGCGGAGGGCGGGGGCCGGGGGCCAGGTGGGCGGAGTGGGGGGGAGGGGGGGGGGGCCGTGGTTCGTGATCGTAGCGAGCGGGAGAGCGAGATCTCCGGGCGGAGGGCAGGGCAGGGGCGGCGGTGAGAGGGGGTGTCAGGGTTGAGCGAGGGGTGTGTGAGGGTCTCACAGCATTTTGGTGGCGTGCTTGTTAGCTTCATCGATGCGGACTTTGTTCATGTCGCCCTGGAACAGATGAGAGAGAGAGAGAGAGAGAGTCAGCGAGCGAGCGAGTTTGTGTGAGGGTGTGTGTGAGGGTGTGTGTGTGAGGGTGTATGGGGTGAGGGTGTGTGAGTGTGTTATGTGTGTGTGTGTGTGAGTGTGTGTTCTGTGTGTCAGTGTCCTTGCATTTGATACAGCGCCTTATCACGTCTCAAAGCGCTTCACAAAATACACTGTTAAGTGTAGTGACTGTCTATTTTGTGGACGAAACGGCTGCAGCCGATCGCACCCGGCGACGTCCCCACAAACAGCCGTGGATTGAGTGACCGAATTATTATCGTTTCGAAGGGATTATTCCCCCCGGAAAGTGATCCCCAATTGACTAACAAGTGGATTCCCACTGACTGCCGGGAAAGACAGGGTGTGTCTGTCTGTCTGTGTGTGTGTGTGTGTGTCTGTGGGGGGAGTAAGGAAACTTGCCTAACGTTTCACCCTGACCTGACCCGCCCAGGAATCGAACCTGTGTCCTCTCTCTGGCTGGCGAGGCGAGGGGTCTAACCCCTGAGCTACAGGGGCTGTGGGGTGCGAGGCGAGGGGTCTAACCCCTGAGCTACAGGGGCTGTTGGGGTGCGAGGCGAGGGGTCTAACCCCTGAGCTACAGGGGCTGTGGGGTGCGAGGCGAGGGGTCTAACCCCTGAGCTACAGGGGCTGTGGGGTGCGAGGCGAGGGGTCTAACCCCTGAGCTACAGGGGCTGTGGGGTGCGAGGGAGGGGTCTAACCCCTGAGCTACAGGGACTGTGGGGTGCGAGGCGAGGGGTCTAACCCCTGAGCTACAGGGGCTGTTGGGGTGCGAGGCGAGGGGTCTAACCCCTGAGCTACAGGGGCTGTGGGGTGGGGGCGAGGGGTCTAACCCCTGAGCTACAGGGACTGTGGGGTGCGAGGCGAGGGGTCTAACCCCTGAGCTACAGGGGCTGTGGGGTGGGGGGCGAGGGGTCTAACCCCTGAGCTACAGGGACTGTGGGGTGCGAGGCGAGGGGTCTAACCCCTGAGCTACAGGGGCTGTGGGGTGCGAGGCGAGGGGTCTAACCCCTGAGCTACAGAGATGTCTCACCTTGGTCGCGATCCTGTCGATCTGGGCGTTCTGGGAGCTGATCTCGTTGCCCATGTCCAGGGCCATGTGTCTCAGGTTCCCGATGATGCTGCCAACCTGCTCCAAGTTCTCCTCCATCTCGTTCTCCCGGGTGTCATCTGTCACTCTGCAAACAGGACGGGGAGAGAGAGAGGGGGGGGGAGGTCACTCACTCACACACACACACACACATACATACACACATAGACATAACACACACAGATACATATACACACACACAGACGCACACACACAGATAGATACACACACACAGACATACACACACAGAGATACAGACACACAGACACACACACAGATACATATACACAGACAGATGCACACACACAACAACAAGAAGATTCCATTTATAGAGCGCCTTTCACGTCGGGAGGACGTCCCAAGGCGCTGTACAGTTGGGTCAGGACCCGAGCATTGGGGGGGAGATGGTCAGGGTGAAGGGAGGGAAGGGAGGGGGCGAGGAGGGGGGAAATGGTCAGGGGGAGGGGAGGGAAGGGAGGGGTCGAGGAGGGGGGAAATGGTCAGGGTGAGGGGAGGGAAGGGAGGGAGCGAGGAGGGGGTAGAGACTCGAGAGCGGAGCTGAAGGCTGAAGGTCAAAGAGAAAGGTCTTGAGACCGGCCTTGAAGGAGGAAAGGGAGGAAGCGGCGAAGGCACTGGGGATGGAGTACGTGGGGGGATAGTAGGTCAGAGAGGTAGGAGGGAGCGAGGCTGTGAATGGCCTTGTAGGTGAGGATGAGGATCTTGAGTTCGATCCTCTGGGGGATGGGGAGCAGTGGAGGCGAGCGAGGGCGAGGGTGAGGGTGGGAGTGAGGGCGAGGGTGAGGGCGAGGGTGGGAGTGATGTGGTCTCAGTGTCTGGTGCGGGACAGTACACGAGCTGCAGAGTTCTGAATGACCTGCAGTGTGGAGGGAGGGCCGGGAAGGCCGACGAGGAGAGGGTTCCCGTAGTCCAGCCTTGAGGTGATAAAGGTGTGGACCAGAGTTTCAGCCGTGTGAGGGGTGAGGTAGTGCCGTGGTCTGGTGATGTTCCGGAGGTGATGGAAGGCGGTGCCAGTTGTGCGGATATGAGGGAGAAAGGACAGCTCAGGGTCGAGGGGAACCCCGAGGTTCCTGATGGCTTTGAGAGGTGGAGAGTGCGGAGCTGATGCTGTCAGCGCCTGAGGTGCGGAGGCGCTGACGTGAGCCAATCAGGAGGGCCTCAGTTTTGCGCACGTTGAGCTGAAGAAAGTTGTCTCTCGTCCAGGACTCGATGTCGGACATACAGCTGTCAGGACATCGGGGTCGTGGAGTTGAGGGTAGAGGAGGAAAGGTAGAGTTGGGTGTCATCCGCATACATGTGGGAGTTAACCCCATGTCTGCGGATGATGTCACCACAGGGGGAGCATATAGAGGGTGAAGAGGAGGGGACCGAGGACAGAGCCCTGAGGGACAGCGCACGAGACAGTGCGGGGGGTGGAGGAGAAACCATTCGTGGAACAAGTGAAGACGGTGGGAGCCATTGTGGAAACAAAGTGAAGACGGTGGGAGAGGTACGACCTAAACCACTCAAGGACAGGGCCTTGAAGGTTGAGGTGGGAGGACAAGCGGTGGAGGAGGATAGAGTGGTCGACCGTATCGAATGCTGCCGATAGGTCGAGGAGGACGAGGAGGCAGAGGGAGCCCTGGTCACAGATGGTCAGGATATCATTGGTGACCTTGACCAGGGCAGTTTCTGTGCTATGGGCAGCGCCGAAACCCGACTGAAGGGGTTCAAGTAATGAATGGGTGGAGAGGAAAGAGCGCAGCTGGGAGGCCACAACTCGTTCCAGGACCTTGGGCAGGAAGGGGAGGTTGGAGATGGGCCGGAGATTGATAGCTGCGACGCATCAAGGGAGGGGTTTTTCAAGGTGGGAGTGATGGTGGCAGTTTTTAAGGGAATGGGAACAGAGCCAGAGGGGAGGGACAGGTTGACGCCACACACATACGTACACACACACAGACACACACAGAGATACATACAGACACACAGACACACACAGACACAGACACACACCGTCGGATGTGACCACCGCTCATTGCCATCTGCTCTCGATCATCGACCACCCGTGCGGGTTGGCTGGAAACCACCCCATCCTGATTGTTGCCCCAAACTTTCTTGTACGCTCCCCCGGCCTCAAAGTTCTTTAACCTGCGGCCAAACAGAGACAGCGTCAGTCACCTTCCTCCTCCTCCTCCTCCTCCTCCTCCTCCTCCTCCATCATCATCACCATCAACCCCCCCCATCAGTAAGATTAATATTAATAATACAGTAATAATAATATTAATCATGATATTAATAACAGTAATAATCCCGGCATTTGACCCGGCGCCTGATCACGTCGTCGAGACGTCTCAAAGCGCTTCACAGGACACACTGTAAAGTGTGGTGACTGTTCGCTTTTCACGTCGGGGGGGATGCCCCAAGGCAAAACACGGCAGCGAATTGCGCTCAGCGACGTCCCCACAAACAGCCGTGGAGTGATGATATTGATTGCGATATTAACGACGAGTTAGATAATAATGCGAATAATAACAGCACAGACCAACACCAGCCCTCCCCACAGACACCCACACACACGCACGCCCCCCCACACACGCGGACACACACATGGCCCCCCCCCCACACACACACAGACCTACTTGCTACAGGGACAGGAGCACAGGCCACAGCACTTTCCCATGTCCGACAGATTTTTCTCAGCTTCCTTCATGTCCTTGTTGATCTGGTCCATTCCCTCCTCGATCCTCTCCAGTTGCTCTGAGACACAGAGACGATGTCCGGTCAATATTCCTCAGGCCCCTCACCCCCATATCAGGGGGCATTTAGGGGGAAAATTGGGGCAATGAGAGACGCTCAAACACACCCCCCAACACTATCCCCCCCCCCATACACACACACACTTCTGCCCCTGCAGGGAGGGAGAGAAGAGAGGAAAGGAAGGGAGAGAGGGATAGGGAAGGAAGAGGGAGGAAAAGAGGGGGAATGTATATTTTGGTAGCTGGAAACAGGGGCCATCCAGTCCATTCAGCGTGTTCTCCATCCTATTACATCAGGTGGTCCAACTGGCGGCCCACGGGCCGCATCCGGCCCTCGGACCAGTTTCTTTCACCTCCCCCCACCACCACACACACATACACAGCCCCCCCTATATATACACACATTCACACACAGAGTGTGTGTTGGGGTAACTGTTGGGGTCTAACCAACTAAACCCACACACAGCTCAGCCATCGAGAGAGAGAGAGAGAGAGAGAGGGAGCGCTGTCTGGCCGAGCTTTCCCGCTGCGTGTCCCGCTCGGACCCCCCTCCCCGTTAGTTAGTCGGAGCTTTGGCTGTGGGGTTAACGGGGGCTGAGGGGGAGGATTCCCCGCCCCCAGTGACTGGTCGGCCCTTCCAGGTCCTGCCGATGAACCAGGAATATTTCCCCCCGAATCCGCTCACCTCCTTGTTCATCCAACATGACCAGAGTTCGGATCCCGGCATCTTTGCTCTGTTCGGGAAAACAGGAAGGAAAGGGTGAGGAGCGGGGAATGGGGAAGCCACAATTCCCCACATGTCGTTACCCCTTCCCCCAAATCACCCCCACATTCCCCTTCCCCCAAATCCCCCCCACATTCCCCTTCACTGGTTTCACACTCACACAGACACACACACAGGAGACGAGAGAGAGAGAGAGAGAGAGAGGGTCTGAGCCACACAGGTTGACATTAACTCACCTCATCCATAAGCTGTAGCATACGCCTTGTGCTCTCGAGAGACTGGAGGGGAGAGAGAGAGAGAGAGAGAGAGACGTGGGGGGAGAGAGATAGGGAGAGTGAGAGCGAGAATGAGGGGTAAGAAGGAGAGGGAGAGAGAGAAAGGGTGTAGAAGAGGGGGAAAAGGGAGAGGAGGAGAGAGAGAGAGAGAGAGGGGGAGGAAAATAAATCGAGACGTTAGTTTCTTTTGAGCCGACCTATTTAATCAAACGCATCAACAACAATTTGCACTTTCCCCCCGTTTTCACGTCAAGTGTAGTGACTGTGTGTTTTGTGGGGGGAGGTGCTCGTGGCTCGGACTCTTGCGTCCCCCTCTCCCTCCCGTGTCTCGGACCCTCGTGGTGCGTGTGATCGTGCGCGAGTGTGTGTGAGCGATTGAGTATGTGTGTCTGTCACTGTGTGTGTGTGCGGTGAGTGTGCGGTGAGTGTGTGCGGTGTGTGTGTGTGTGGCGTACGCTTGTGCGTAGGGTGCGTGTGTATGATGTGCGTATGAGTGTGTGCCGTGTGCAAATGGTGTATGCGTGTGTGTATGGTGTGCGCCCGCGCGCCGCGTGTATGCTGTGTGTGCGGTGTGCATGGTGGGCGTGTATGGTATGTGTGCGTGTGCGCGAGTGTGTGCGCGCTGTGCGTGCGTGTGCTGCGCTGTGCGTGTGTGTGTGTGTGTGCACGCGAGACTCTCACCTCGTCTGTGACCTGGTCTGCGCATCGCTGCAGTTCATCTTGTTCTGTGGGGACAGGAATCTCCCCGTTCACGGCCACACTCATCCCGGCCCCGTCACCGGCTCACACACCACTGGCTGCACTGGGGCTCGGGCTGCACCGGGGCTCGGGCTGCACCGGGGCTCGGGCTGCACTGGGGCTCGGGCTGCACCGGGGCTCGGGCTGCACCGGGGCTCGGGCTGCACCGGGGCTCGGGCTGCACTGGGGCTCGGGCTGCACTGGGGCGACGACGAAGCAATCGCAACGAGACTCTGTAACACACAAGCGAAGAGAAGATAAGAGCACGTCTGCCCCCCCCCCCCCCCCCCACTCCCCCCGGCTGTTGGCTTGTGACGTGTGGTCGGGCGCCATCGGCCGCCGGGTTTCGCCCCCACCCCCAAAGAACACGCACAGTCACTCCGCGCGGCCGCGGGTCCCGCAAAGCACTTTCCAGGCGACTCGAAGACGATGTGTTGTCGTGTGAGAGAGAGAGAGAGAGAGAGAGACACAGCATCGCTCTGTTTGTCTCTGCCATTGTGTGGGGGGAGGGGGGAGAAAGAGAGGGGAGGAGGGGGGAGAGGGGGGGACGGGGAGGAGAGAGAGGAGGGGGACGGGATGGGGTGGGGGGGGGACCTGGACAGGGTTACTGTCGCCGTATATTCTTCAGTAACAAGACTGCAGGGAAACGTGAACCAGTGACGGTCTCTCTCTCTCTCGCTCTCTCCTTTTCCTTCTCTCCCTATCGTCTCTTCCTCGCCCACTCCCCTTCTCACCCCCTCTCCCTCTCGCCTTCCCTCTCTCTCTGCCCTACTCTCCTTCCCCCTCTCTCTCCCTCTCTCTCTCTCTCTCTCCCCCTCTCTCTCTCTCTCTCTCTCTCGCCCTCTCTCTCTCTGATCATTGCTCAGACCCAGTGAAAGGCTCTGATTTATCGCATTAACAAACTGCCCGAAGCTAAACCCACACACACAGACACCAGGAACATCTCCCACACACAGACAGACACACACAGACAGACACAGACACACACACACACACAGATACTCACACACAGATACTCACACACAGACACATACACAAGGACACAGACACCAGGAACATCTCCCACACACAGACAGACACACACAGACAGACACAGACACACACACACACACACACACACAGATACTCACACACAGACACATACACAAGGACACAGACACCAGGAACATCTCCCACACACAGACAGACACAGACACACACACACACACACAGATACTCACACACAAACACAGACACACATAAACACAGACACACACAGACACATACACACACAGACACACACACAGACACACACACAGACACACATACATAGACACACAGACATTCACACATACACAGACAGAGACACACACAGACACACACACAGATACATACACACAGACACACACAGACAGACATACATAGACACACAGACACAGTGCAGAAGGAGACGCAGTCTGGAGGGGGGGAGACAGTGAGAGCAGTTTGCGGCAAAATCATAGACAGAGAGAATATAACCTGAGCTTCACTGACATCCTGTGTGTGTGTGTGTGTGTGTGTGTGTCTCTCTCTCCGTGTCTGTGTGTGTGTGTATCTTTGTGTATGTGTGTCTGTGTGTGTATTTCTTTTGGTGACTGTGTGTGTTTGTGTCTGTGTTTAGGTGTCTGTGTGTGTGGGTGTGTGTTTCTGTGGGTGTCTGTGTGTGTTTCTGTGGGTGTCTGTGTGTACGTGTGTCTGTGTGTGTGTTTCTGTGGGTGTCTGTGTGTACGTGTGTCTGTGTCTGTGTGTGTTTCTGTGGGTGTCTGTGTCTGTGTGTGTGACTGTCCTTTCTTCCCTCTCTCTAATTAATGTCGTTCGTTAAGGCGTCTTTGCTACGTGAGAGATACTGTACACAACAATAATAATAATAATAATAATTCCGGCATTTGACCCGGCGTCTGATCAGGTCGTTGAGAAGTCTCAAAGCGCTTCATAGGATACACCGTAAAGTGTAGTGACTGTGTGTTTTGTGGACGAAACGCGACAGCCGATTGCGCCCAGAGACGTCCCCACAGACAGCCGTGGGTTGTGTGACCAAAATTTTTTATTGTTTTGAAGGGATTATTCCCCCGGAAAGTGATCCCCAATCGACTAACAGCCGGGTTCCCACTGACTGCCGGGGAACACAGGCGCGTGTGTGCGTGTGTGTGTATGTGTGTGCGTGTGGGGGGTGGAGGGGGGGGGGGTTGGGGGGTGTAAGGTTTCGCCCTGACCTGACCCGCGCGGGAATTGAACCCGGGTCCTCTGGGTTGTGAGGGGTCTAACCCCTGAGCTGTGAATTATTAATTATTATAATATTTCACAGAGCGCGAGGGACAACGACAACAACGCATGACATTCTCACGTCAGGAGGACGTCCCGAGGCGCTGGACAGTCAGGGATGTGGATCTGAGCTGGGGGTTGGGATCAGGAGGGGGTGGAGGGAGGGAGGGAGGGAGGGGGTAGGGGGTTGACTGAAGGCGCAGTTGGTCGAAGAGAAGGGTCTTGAGATGACTGGGAGGTCAGTCGGGTGTCTATGTTTCTCTGTGAGGGGGACCTGGAAGGGTTGACCAGTCACTGGGGGCCGGGAATCCTCCCCCTCAGCCCCTGTTAACCCCACAGCCAAAGCCAAACTAACTAACTAACGGGGAGGGGGGTCCGAGCGGGACAAGCAGCGGAAAGCTTGGCCAGACAGCGCTCGCTCTCTCTCTCTCTCTCTCTCTCTCTCTCTCTCTCTCGAGGGCTGAGCTGTGTGTGGGTTTAGTCGGTTGGACAAAACACACTCAATCCATTCTACACCACATTCTGAGAAGCGCTTTGAGACGACGTGATAAGGCGTTGGTCAAATGCCAGGATTATGATTATTATTATTATTATAATTATTATAATGCAGTATTATTGGGTCCGTAGACGAGGGAATAAATTCGGGCGTCAAGATGGTGGGAATAGCTGTGGGCGTTATGTGAGATGAGAGAATGAGGGAGACACGGACTGATGAAAGGGTTTCCGATGTATTGCTCATCTCCATTAACTGCCGCCCGACTGTAAAGGGGAACGAAGGGCAAACGAAAAGATCTTGTGAAGCCATCGACAGGAGTTTGGCTCCAGTCCAGGTCTGTAGCCAGACTCAAACACTGATGAGCTTTCAGACGCTTCCCCCCCCAACAACTCCCCCTCTCTCTCTCTCTCTCCCTCCCCAACCGACAACCGCACCCCCCCCCCACCCCATCCTAACTGCACCAATGCTGTGTGCCAGCGGTGGCTCAGTCACTCACGCGCTCAGCTCTTGAGTCAGAAGGTTATACAGCAATAGAATAATCCTCGCATTCGGCGCAGACGTCTTCGAGACGTCTCAAAGCGCTTCGCAGGATACGCCGTAAGTGCAGTGACTGTGTGTGTGTGTGTGTGTGTTTCGTGGGCGAAACGCCCGGCGACGTCCCCCACAAACAGTCGTGGGTTGAAGTGACCGTATTGTTGAAGTGACCGTACAGCGGTGGAGCAAATGGGGCAATTGGGCATCAGTCGCTCTCTCTCTCTCTCGCCTCTGAGTCAGAAGGTTGTGGGTTTAAGCCCCATGTCAGGACTTGGAAACTCCATCCCACAGTCACTCCGCCTCGCCCCTTCCCTCGCCCCCTCCCTCACCCCCTCCCTCTCCCCCTCCCTCGCCCCCTCCCTCACCTCGTCCCTCGCCCCCTCCCCCGCCCGCTGCCACCCTCACCCTCCCTGCCCTCCGCCCCCTCCTGATCCCAACCCCTAGTGGATTGTCGGCCGAGAGAGAGAGAGGGAGAGACTCCCTTCTCTTTCCCCCCACCCCTCCCCACCCCTCCGACAGCTCCTGGTCCGTGAGCTCAGAGAACCCGACAAGTGTGGTGTGTGCGTTGGGGTTCGAACCCCAACAAACTCCTAACTCAGAGACACGAGAGAGAGAGAGAGAGAGAGAGAGTGAGATGCGAGGATATTTTGAGTGTTTAATGCAGAGAGAAAGACTGTGGCAGGAATTGCGCAAAGTGTCAGACAACATTGCGAGCGGCTGTTTAAACGCAGAACGATCTGAAACAGACAGACACAGAGCCTCATTATCTTCCTGCGTCAGGAGAAACATTTCACTGGCACAGCCTTGCTTTGGAGAGAGCGAGCGAGCGAGAGAGCGAGGGCAAGAGAGAGAGAGAGAGGGAGGGGGAGAGAGAGAGAGAAGGGGTGGGGGAGAGAGAGAGAGAGAGGGGGGGGGGAGAGAGAGAGAGAGAGAGGGGGTGGGGGAGAGAGAGAGGGAGGGGGGGGGGAGAGAGAGAGAGGGAGGGATGGTGAGATAAAGGGTGGGAGGAGGTATTCGTGGGGTTGAGCGATGGGACCGAGGTGTGTGGGTGTTTGATGTGAGATGGATTCTCACTGTGTGTGTGCGTGTGGGGTGGGGGCGGGGGGGGGGGGCGCGGTTGGGGTGGGGGTGAGGGACACACACTGTGTTACAGTGTTCGGTCAAATGACATCCTCTCTCACTAAAACGGTTAGAAACAGCCGTAAATCACACTCCGCGGGAGAGAGAGGGACGGAGACAGAGCAGCGCAGAGCAGAGAGGCTGATCTAAGCTGATGCTCTGGGGCAGAGCTGCGGGGAGGCTTTCTCTCTCCCTCTCTCCCCCCGTCTGTACCCTGTTCAGGCGGACGTTAAAGATCTCCCACAGCGCTATTGTTGGGGGGAAAGGGGAGAGTCTCTCTCTCTCTCTCTCTCTCGGTGTCCTGGCCGACAAATTCTCCCCCACAGATAAAATCAGTCACTCAGTCCACGACTGTTTGTGGGGACGTCGCTGGGCACACTTGGCCGTGTTTCATCCTCCCAAAATACACAGTCACTACACTTTACAGTGAATCCTGTGAAGCGCTTTGAGACGACTCAAGTTCTGAGGCTCTGTATCAAATGCGTGGATTATTATTATTATTATTATTAATAATATGGCCTATTGAGGTTTTGTGATTGTAAAATAACTCTCTCTCTCTCCCTGGAGGGACGCCCCCTGTTTACCTAATTCCGGAGAGTATTAGGCGCAGGTTGGCGAGAGCCAAGGCTTTGGGTGGGGTGGGGGGAGAGCCCAGAGTGTGCGTTGGGGTAACTGTTGGGGTCTAACCAACTAAACCCACACACAGCTCAGCCATCGAGAGAGAGAGAGAGAGAGAGAGAGAGCGCTGTCTGGCCGAGCTTTCCCGCTGCGTGTCCCGCTCGGACCCCCCTCCCCGTTAGTTAGTTAGTTAGTTAGTGCTTTGGCTGTGGGGTTAACAGGGACTGAGGGGGAGGATTCCCCGCCCCCAGTGACTGGTCGGCCCTTCCAGGTCCTGCCGATGAGCCGGGCCGGGATGGGCTGCCATCAGCCGTGAGTGCCCCGGGACCCTGTGGACCCACCGAGTGCCCTGGAGTACTTTGGGACACAAGATGTCAAGCGACTGCCAGGATGGTGGAAGGTGAACCAGATGGACCTCGGTTTTCTTTGTCAGCAAATTCTTATGTTCTTATTTTTTCTCCCCAAAAAGCAAGAAACCTTTATCCAAAGCGATTCTCGCAGAGGCTCCTGACACAGCTTGCTTTTAAGCTTTGTTTTTTGGTTGCTGCTTTGAACTTATGAATAAATGTCTTACCGTTGACTGCCTTTGAGTTGGTTTCCTTCAAAAAAATAAGAATAATAGGAATTCCTGCAGTGGTTAGACCCTCGCCTCGCTAGCGAGAGGAGCCGGGTTCGATTCCCGGGCAGGTCGGGCTAAATGTCCTTACATCACACACACACACACACATCTCTGTTTACCAGCGGTAAGTAGGGACCTGCTTGTTAGTTGATTTGATTGGCGGCTCGCTTTTCCGGGGGGTAATAATCCCTTAAAAAAATAATAATAATTTGGTCCCCCTGTTTGAAGACTACTCTGATGAAATCGCCAATAATAATAATAATAATAATAACAATTCTTGCATTCGACACAGCGACTGATCAAGTCTTCAAGATGTTTGAAAACGCTGCACAGGGGGACGGAATTCCAGAGGTTGGGGGCAGAGCGGCTGAAGGCTCTCACGCCAATGGTGGGGCGGGTGGGTCGGGGGACGTGGAGCAGCCGGAGCGGCTGAGCGGAGGGAGCGGGCGGGTTGGTAGGGGGTTAGCAGGTCACAGAGATAGGGTGGGGCGAGGCCATGGAGGGCGTTGTAGGTGAGGACCAGGATCTTAAACTGGATCCTCTGAAGGATAGGGAGCCAATGGAGTCGGCCGAGAGTGGGGGAGATGGGGTCACGGAGTTTGGTGCGGGAGAGGACACGGGCGGCAGAGTTCTGGATTATCTGCAGCTGTGGAGGGAGGGGTTGGGAAGGCCGACACGCAGAGCGTTTGCATAGTCGAGCCTGGAGGGGATGAAGGCCAGCAGAGGGCGAAACTTGGGCAAGTTTCCTTACTCCACACAGAGCCTAATAATAATCCTCCAAAACCACAAACAATAATAAATTGGTCATTTTCAATCCATATGACTGTTTGTGGGACATTGCTGTGCGCAATTGGCTGCCGCGTTCGCCCACAAATACACAGTCAATTCACTTTACAGTGTGTTCTGTGAAGCGCTTTGGGACGTCCTCCCGACGTGAAAAGCGCTATATCGAATGCAAGGATTATTATTATTATTATTTTATTATTATTAAGGCATGAACAAGAGTTTCAGTGGCCTGAGGGGTAAGGGAGTGGCGGAGTCAGGAGATGTTATGGAGGTGAGGGAAGGCAGAGCGGATCATGGCTTGGATGTGGGGAAGAAAAGACAGATGAGGGTTGAATAAGACCCCCAGGTTCCTGACTGGCGGTGTGCAACCATGGAGGTTGATGCTGCCAGAGCCTGAGGTGCGGAGGCGCTGGCGCGAGCCAATCGGGAGTAAAGTGGAGCGACTGTGTGTTTTGTGGGCGAAACGCGGCAGCCAATTGCGCCCAGCGACGTCCCACAGACAGCCGTGGGTTGTGTGACCAAAATTTTTTATTGTTTTGAAGGGATTATTACCCCCGGAAAGTGATCCCCCCCCCAATCGACTAACAGCCGGGTTCCCACTGACTGCCGGACACAGCGCGTGTTAGGCGTGTTGTGTGTATGTGTGTGCGTGTGGGGGGTGGGGGGGGGGTTGGGGGGTGTAAGGTTTCACTCTGACCTGAACCGCTCGGGAATCGAACCCGGGTCCTCTGACTTGTGAGGCGAGGGGTCTAACCCCTGAGCTACAGGGGCTGTGGGGTGGGGGGTCTAACCCCTGAGCTACAGGGGCTGTGGGGTGGGGGGTCTAACCCCTGAGCTACAGGGGCTGTGGGGTGGGGGGTGAGGGGTCTAACCCCTGAGCTACAGGGGCTGTGGGGTGGGGGTGAGGGGTCTAACCCTGAGCTACAGGGCTGTGGGGTGGGGGGTGAGGGGTCTAACCCCTGAGCTACAGGGGCTGTGGTGTGTGGTGAGGGGTCTAACCCTGTGGCTGTGGGTGGGGGTGAGGGGTCTAACCCCTGTGGTTGTGGAGTGGGGGTGAGGGGTCTAACCCCTGTGGCTGTGGGGTGGGGGTGAGGGGTCTAACCCCTGTGGCTGTGGGGTGGGGGTGAGGGGTCTAACCCCTGTGGCTGTGGGGTGGGGGTGAGGGGTCTAACCCCATGAGCTACAGGGGCTGTAGGGGGGAGGGGGTGAGGGGTCTAACCCCTGAGCTACAGGGGCTGTGGGGTGGGGGTGAGGGGTCTAACCCCTGTGGCTGTGGGGTGGGGGTGAGGGGTCTAACCCCTGTGGCTGTGGGTGGGGATGAGGGGTCTAACCCCTGTGGCTGTGGGTGGGGTGAGGGTCTAACCCCTGGGGTACAGGGGTTGTGGGGTGGGGGTGAGGGGTCTAACCCCTGTGGCTGTGGGGTGGGGGTGAGGGGTCTAACCCCTGGGGTACAGGGACTCCGCTGTCTCTGCAATAGAAGGTTATGGATTCCATCCCATATGGGGACATGGTCCAGGGGGGCGGGATCGCTTCACCTATCAATCACCTGAAAGCCACCCTCTGATTGGTTTAGACTCCGCCCTTTGCGTCACGCGGAAAGCTCCGCTCTGATTGGCCTTCGCACCTGTCAATTAATCGATCGACAGACCCACGCCCCCTCTCGGCTCTGATTGGTCGGGAGCTCGCGGAGGCGCCGCGCCAACACGACCTCCGATTGGCTCCAATTTACGTCAATCAGCGGGAGGTCGAGCTGTGATTGGTCAGATAGCGCGTCACTCACTTACTCCCTCCCTCACTCGTGCCCTCCTCAACCTCTGATTGGCATCGGCCGCCTGGTCCCGCCTTCTCTTCCGGTTGGCGCCATTTTTGCCTTCTCGCGCAGCGCTGTGGGCGGCGGTTGTCGTCGTGAGAAGGTGACAGAGGAGAGAGAGAGAGATACGGAGTGAGGGAGAGAGAGTGAATGAATGAATGAACGAGAGAGAGAGGGAGTGAATGAGAGACAGAGAGGGAGTGAATAAGAGAAAGAGAGAGAGGGAGTGAATGAGAGAGAAAGAGAGGAAGTGAATGAGAGAGAGAGAGAGGAAGTGAATGAGAGAGAGGGAGTGAATGAGAGAGAAAGAGAGGAAGTGAATGAGAGAGAGGGAGTGAATGAGAGAGAAAGAGAGGGAGTGAATGAGAGAGAAAGAGAGGGAGTGAATGAGAGAGAAAGAGAGGGAGTGAATGAGAGAAAGAGAGAGGGAGTGAATGAGAGAAAGAGAGGAAGTGAATGAGAAAGAAAGAGAGGGAGTGAATGAGAAAGAAAGAGAGGGAGTGAATGAGAGAAAGAGAGGGAGTGAATGAGAGAGAAAGAGAGGGAGTAAATGAGAAAGAAAGAGAGGGAGTGAATGAGAGAAAGAGAGAGGGAGTGAATGAGAGAGGGAGTGAATGAGAGAGAAAGAGAGGGAGTGAATGAGAGAGAGAGAGGGAGTGAATAAGAGAAAGAGAGAGAGGGAGTGATTGAGAGAGAAAGAGAGGGAGTGAATGAGAGAAAAAGGGAGTGAATGAGAGAAAGAGGAAGTGAAAGAGAGAGAGGGAGTGAATGAGAGAGAAAGAGAGGGAGTGAATGAGAGAGAGAGGGAGTGAATGAGAGAGAAAGAGAGGGAGTGAATGAGGGAGAGAGAGGGAGTGAATGAGAGAGAAAGAGAGGAAGTGAATGAGGGAGAGAGAGGGAGTGAATGAGAGAGAAAGAGAGGGAGTGAATGAGAGAGAGAGGGAGTGAATAAGAAAAAGAGAGAGAGGGAGTGATTGAGAGAGAGAGAGTGATTGAGAGAGAAAGAGAGGGAGTGAATGAGAGAAAGAGAGAGGGAGTGAATGAGAGAGAAAGAGGGGGAGTGAATGAGAGAGAGAGGGAGTGAATAAGAGAAAGAGAGAGAGGGAGTGATTGAGAGAGAAAGAGAGGGAGTGAATGAGAGAAAAAGAGGGAGTGAATGAGAGAAAGAGGAAGTGAAAGAGAGAGAGGGAGTGAATGAGAGAGAAAGAGAGGGAGTGAATGAGGGAGAGAGAGGGAGTGAATGAGAGAGAAAGAGGGAGTGAATGAGGGAGAGAGAGGGAGTGAATGAGAGAGAAAGAGAGGGAGTGAATGAGAGAGAAAGAGAGGAAGTGAATGAGGGAGAGAGAGGGAGTGAATGAGAGAAAAAGAGGGAGTGAATGAGAGAAAGAGAAGTGAAAGAGAGAGAGGGAGTGAATGTGAAAGAGAGAGAGAGAGGGAGTGAATGAGAGACTGAGAGAGGAAAGAGGGAGTGAATGAGAGAGAGAGAGAGAGGGAGTGAATGAGAGAGAAAGAGAGGGAGTGAATGAGAGAGAAAGAGAAGGAGTGAATGAGAGAAAGAGAGAGGGAGTGAATGAGAGAAAGAGAGGAAGTGAATGAGAGAGGGAATGAATGAGAGAGAAAGAGAGGGAGTGAATGAGAGAGAAAGAGAGGGAGTGAATGAGGGAGAAAGAGGGAGTGAATGAGAGAGAGAGAGGGAGTGAATGAGAGAGGGAGTGAATGAGAGAGAAAGAGAGGGAGTGAATGAGAGACAGAGAGATAGAGAGTGAATGAGAGAGAATGAAAGAATGAGAGAGAGGGAGTGATTGAAAGAGGGAGTGAATGAGAGAGGGAGTGAATGAATGAGAGAGTGAGAAGGAGTGAATGAGAGAGGGGGAGTGATTGAGAGAGAAATAGAGAGTGAATGAGAGAGGGAAAGAGAGCGGGAGTAATTGAGAGAGAAAGAGAGAGGGAGTGAATGAGAGAGAATGAGAGAGGGAGTGAAAGAGAGAATGAGAGAGGGAGTGAATGAGAGAGAGAATGAGAGTGAATGAGAGAGAGGGAGTGATTGAGAGAGAGAGAGTGAAAGGGAGGGAGTGATTGAGAGAATGTGTACGAGAGAAAGAGGAAGTGATTTAGAGCGAAAGAGAGACAGAGAGAGAGAGAATGAGAGAGAAAGAGAGGGACGGAAACCTATCACTCACTCATCTTCGGAGCAACCCGTCCGGATTTAGAGCTATGAGAGGTTTCAGTGGTTTATTAGGAGCTGCTGAGCGTCTGCTATTGGATTACTGCGTTTAATCCTCTCAACAAAGCTGTGTTTTAATAACAGTTTTACACAAGCAACTTGATCCTGATCTAAAGCCACATGTTCTGAGTCCAAACCTCCTGGGGCGAGGGTCGTGCAGCGACCCTGGGGGAGGGAGGGAGGGAGGGAGGGAGTGGGTGGGTGGGTTGAATGGGGTCCCTCGTGTTTTTTTTTCTCGAATTTCTTCCTTTCTCCCCTGACGCGGGTAGCGGTCGGAGCGCGAGCGAGCGAGAGGACCTGGGGTTTGATTCCCGGGCGGGCAAGGTCAGGGAGAAACCTTAGGCGAGGTTCCTGACTACACACGAGCGCACACACACGCGCACACGCGTGCGCGCCGCTGTTACGCGCCGTAAGTAGGAACCGCTTGTTGGATGGGTTTCGGGGACGCTGCCCTGTGTGAGGGCACTATATAACAACAACAAGATTATATTTGTACATAAACGCAAGTTGTCGTTCACTATCCAACTGGAAATTATTGTTGCGTCCAACGTCAGGAGGGCGGGTGACCAGGAGTGGGACAGGAACTGGTGGTGTGGGTCCCGTGGTGACGAGTCCTTGTTGTATTTTAGAAAGCGTTAGGACGCTGAGCGCGATGGAAAGGCCCAAGGAGAGCAGACGATCCATTCGATTGGCCGCTTTGTTGCCTCTGCACGTGGCCAGCTCGCCTTCGAAGGCCGGCGTTAGCTGCTCGGAAGAGGAGGCGACCGGGGCCTCTGTTCCGGACGTTTCCACGGCGGAACCGGGGGCCAATGCATCTGCGTGTACCACACCACAGCTCCCAAGTGAGACAACGGAGAGCAATGGGCAATTGTTGATGCAGACTGACGCGACTGAAACAGGTGCTTAAGGAATCAACAAGAGGAAACTTGGTGCATGGGAGAGGGATCTCACAGTGGTTTGAGTGCTTGACTCACCAGCGACAGGACCGGCCGGGTCAGATCAAGGCAAAACCTTAAGCGAGTTTCCTTACTCCACACACACGTGCGCACACTTCTGTTTATCAGCAGTCAGTAGGAACCCGCTTGTTAATCAATCGGCCAATTGCTTTCCGGGGGTGATAATCCCTTAAAAGAAATAATAATTTGGTCACTCAATCCACGACTGTTTGTGGGTTGACGTCGCTGGGCGCAATTGGCTGCCACGTTTCACCCACAAAATGCAGTCACACCACTTTACAGTGTGCCCTGCGAAGTGCTTTGAGACGTCTCGAGGACGTGATAAGGTGATAAGGCGCTGCGTCAAATGCAAGGATTATTATCGTTATTTATAATTGGAAGCTTACGTCTTTTAAGCGCTCTGGACGCCACTCTGCGTGAGGCGGCGCTATATTGTTATTGACTTTCCGTTAGGTCATGCGGACGAGCCTTCTGCAGTCTTGGAGCCAGATGAGGAAACTCTGATGGATTTGCTGAGCCTGTTTAAAGATAAGAATGTGAACCCCGTATCTGCTCTGCACGTCTTTTCCCAACGCAAAGGATGTTCCGTGCATTTCCGTGAGGTGGAGAATTCAGGTATTCTAAATCATACGTGTTACCCAATGGAGGAAGGGAGTACAAAGGTGCAGATGAGGGGTGGGGGGCCGTGTGAAGTGCCACGGTGCAGTGGTTAGAGCATTTGCCTCATAAGCGACCCAGGTTTGATTCGCAGGCGAGTCAGGTCAACGCGAACCTTAGGCACGTTTCCTTACTCTACACACACACTTCACTTTTGTGAAGGTGCTCTGTAATTTGGGAGTGGAGGTACAGATCAGCCATGATCTAAAAGAATGGCGGAACAGGCTCGAGGGGCTGAATGGCCTCCTCTGTCCCTAAATGCAGGTGGTTGTTGTTGGTAGAGCAGGGAGCTATGGGCTGGGTGTGCAAATGTCATTTGTTGTTGTCATGCCCTCCATTGGCGGCCGAGCTTTCAGTCACTACACCCTGAAACTCTGTCACTCTCTTCCCTCAACCTCTGCTCCTTGCCCCCCTCCTCCTTCCCCATCTTCAGGTCTGGCCTGAAGACCTTCCTCTTCGACCGTCACCTCCTCCCCCTACTCCCTCCCCCCGGCTCGGGTTCGTGCTCTGCCACTGACAAGAGCTCTGGGGCGCTAAACTGCGTGAGGGGGCGCTGTGAAAATGCACATTGTTGTTTGAATGGGGCTATTCGAGTGCAAGTTGCGGCCGAGTTTGTAAACGGGAGGGGAAAAAAAAACGTACTGACTGTCTCTTGCTCTGTTTGGCAGGAGCCACGGCAATGTTCTGCTACTCGATTCGTGCCGTGGTCGACGGGGTCGAGTATGAAGAGGGTGTCGGCAGCAGCAAAAAAGAAGCCAAGTACAACTGCGCTCAGATTGCCTTGAAGGAACTCAGCAAACAACTGCAGCAGAAAGTCTCGAAGGGTACAACAACAACAACAACAAGATCGCCTTTCACGTCGGGAGGACGTCCCAAGGCGCTGGACAGTTGGGTCGGGACCCGAGCACTGGGGGGGGGGGGAACGGTCAGGGTGAGGGGAGGGAAGGGAGGGAGGGAGCGAGGAGGGGGGAGAGTGCAGCCTTGGGTGAATGAGTGGGTAAGTGAGTCATCGGGTTCTCCGTGGCGTAGTGATTAGCACACTCCCCTCGCAAGGAAGCGACTGAGAGGACCAGGCGGGAGGGTCAGGGCTATACCCTCGCACGCGCGCGCACACTCACACACACACACACGCACACCTCTGTTTACACAGCAGTCAGTCAGAACCCGGTTGTTAGTCGAATGGCGGATCGCTCCCAAAAATTTGGTCACTCAACCCGTGGTTGGTTGTGAGACGCTGCTGTGGGCAATTGGCTGCCGCGGATCTCCCAAACAAAATACACGGTCACCGACACTTTACGGTGTGTCCCGTGAAGCGCTTTGAGGCGTCGCTCGGCGCCGCGAGATTGATTGGAGATCAAGGTGAACGTGGTTATCGAAGCTGAGCTGCGACGCAGCTCTGCAGTCGCACTGCTCCCCTGCCTGTAGTAGTTGTTGTTGTTGTTGTTGTTTTAAGAACAATCCAACAGCGCTCCCAGCAGGCCTGCGATGGAACTGCTCCCGAGCAAGGCTGCAGGAACCACTCACTGAAGGTGCTTCCCCCTAACACCCCACAGGCACTGCAGAAACTATGGCAAATAAGGGTTACAGTGTCTGTGCTGGTGCTCACTCCCCCACTTGAGCTTTTTCCTCTAACCCCATTTTCCGCACTCTCTCTCTCTCTCTCTCTCTCTCTCTCTCTCCCCCCGCCGTGCCTGCTGGTGCTCGCTCCCCCACTGGAGCTCTCTACTCCAATCCCATTCCCTGCTTTCTCCCCAAACTGTGCGCAATTGGCTGCCGCATTTCGCCCACGAGATATACAGTAGCTACACCTTACAGTATATCCTGTGAAGCGCTTTAAGACGTCTCAAAGACGCGATAGGCAGCTGTATCAAATGTAAGGATTATTATTATTATTGTTGTATTAAATTTTGTTCTGATTGGCGTTGGCTCAAGAAATGATGTGTTTGTCCTTAATCAGCAGCGCTTCCTGAACCACCCAACAGCAACCGGACAGCACCTGTGAGAAAGCTACAGAAGCCGAACGGTAAGAATAGCTGAGGCTCAAAACTCTTGAGGGGCGCGAGGAGCGACACACGGGAGTTAAAGCGTTGAAGAATGTGGTGTAGGAAGAGATTTGGAAAGATTTGGAGATTTGTTTAATAAAAAAACAACTTGCATTTACACAGCTCCCCTCACGCAGCGCAGCGTCCCAGCACGATGCCGAGCCGGGGGGAGGGAGGGGGGAGTTGACTGTAGGCGTGGTGGAAGAGGAAGGTCGTCAGGCGCGACCTGAAGATGGGGAAGAGGTTGGGGGCAAGGTGGAGGGAGGGATAGAGGGAGAGTGTGACAGAGTTTCGAATATGATTTAGGAAGTTAGGAAGCAGAGATACAGACGCAATGGGCTGAATGGTCTCCTGTGTTGAGAATGTATTCCTTCAAAATAATAACCCTTGCATTTGATTCAGCGTCTTATCATGTCTTCTAGACGTCTCAAAGCGCTTCACGGGATATACTGTAATGTGAATTGACTATATTTTGTGGGCGAGACGCGGCAGCCAATTGCACACAGCAGCGTCCCACAAACAATCATGGATTGAGTGACCAATTTATTCTTATTTGTGTGTTTCTATCCCTCTTTTGTTTCAGAAAACCCAGTTATTCACCCCATCCGCTGTGCAGCAGTGAGCAGCTGTGTATTTAACATCCTCTTAAACTCTGTTCCCAAGCACAAGAGCCATGGGGGGAGTTTAGCAGCTTTCATAGTGGAGAGAGGTAAGTTACAACCACCTACGGAGTGATTATAGCCTACGTATGTTTGATTATAGGTGCTGGCAGTCAGTGATTCTTAATATAGCTCAATTCTATAGAACAACATTCACTTTCCACTTTACTTGGAGTGGTTAGAGCGCTCACAAACGAGAGGATCCAGGTTTGATTCCTGGGCAGGTCAGGTCAGGGCGAAATCTTAGGAAAGTTTCCTTACTCCACACACGCGCGTGCAGACACGCACACATACCACACACACACACACACATGCCTGTGTTTCCCAGCAGTCAGCAGGAACCCACTTGTTAGCGGATTGGGGGAATCACTTTCCGGGGGGTAATAATAATCCCTCCAAATAACAAATAATGATAATAATAATAATTTGGTCTCTCAATCCAAGCTCCTACCCCCACCCTCCCTGCCCTCCACCCCTCCTGATCCCATCCCCCAGTCCAGCTCGGGGTAAAATCCCTGACTGTCCAGCAACTTGGTACATCTTCTCGACGTGACAGGCGCTGTGTAAATGTCACGTGTTGTTGTTTTGATAGTGACAGAGGATTCCAAAGGGGAGACCAGTGAATGCTATGAAGTTGTTGCTTTGGGAACAGGTGATACTTGTTACAGCGGTTGGATGCATTTTGACGGACGGTTACTGCACGACTGCCATGCGGTGGTGGTAGCGAGGCGAGCGTTCCAGAGGTACTGACTGAGACAGGAATTCTGTGACCGCACAAATGGGGGTCTGCACACAAGGGGGTGGCGGACGCAGTTTGTGGTGTCCCCCCATAGCATAGTGGTTAAAGCGCTCGTCGCTGTCAAGCGCTCCAGGACACTACCCCGTGTGAGAGGCGCTATATAAGTACAAATTGTTGTACCTCTTGAAGCACTTTACAGGATATACTGTGAAGGGAACGTGTGTGTGTACTGTGATATCTGTTATTCCAGGTACCTGTATAAGCAGCTGCTTCTGGCCTGCACTAACAATGCCACCGCGTTGGACAAGTGTATCTTCTCCCAATCTGCCCAAAACGGTCTGTCGCTCAAGAGCAAAGTGTTTATCCATCTCTACCTCAGCCAAGTGCCATCTGGGGCGGCTCAGAGCAAGCTCATGTAGGTATCCTCACACGAGTTGTTTTATACAGTTAACCTCACATAAGGTTTGACCCACAAAATAAACAGTCAATTCACTTTACAGTGTATCCTGTGAAGCAGTTTGAGACGTCTCGAAGACTTGATAAGGCGCTGTATCAAATGCAAGAATTATTATTAGTTCCTGTAAGCCTTATCAGGCTTGTGGGACCATTCACAAGTCATGTGGAGAGTCATGATTAACATCAAACTTGCATAGAATATAAACCCTTGATTGGGACTTTGGCGATCAGCACGGATAGAGCACTCGCCTCCCAAGCAGGAGGACCCCAGGTTCGATTCCCGGGCGGGTTATTGGTCGATCGCTTTCCGGAGAAGTAGTAATCCCTTAAAAATAAATAGTAAATTGGGTCACTCAATTCACGACTGTTTGTGGGACGTTGCTGTGGGCAATTGGCTGCCGTGTTTCGCCCATATAGTCAATTCACTTTACAGTGCATCCTGTGAAGAGCTTTGAGAAGCCTCAAAGACGTGATGAGGAGCTGTATCAACTGCCAGAATTATTGTTATTATTAACAACATTTTCTTCCTTGCTTTCTCTACCACAGGGAGCCAGAGCCGTACAGAAACCCTGAAATGCGGCTGCAAGTTCACTCCAAAGGCGCGGTGGTGCCTGTGGCTAGTTGCCGGCTCAGTGTGAGCGCAGCCAGGGTTTGCTGTATGAGCGGCAGCGACAAGTTGGCTCGCTGGATGGTGTTGGGTATCCAGGGCGCTCTCCTCAGCCACTACATCAACCCTCTGTACATCACCAGCATCGTCCTGGGTAAGCGCCATCATCACTCGGGGTCTTGTAGAGGAGTGGTTCGAGCCATCGCCAAGAGAGAGGCTCCGGGTTCGATTCCTGGGCGGGTCAGGTTGGGGCGAGAACTTAGGCAAGTTTCCTTACTCTCCCACCCCCCCCCCTTCACCACACGCGCACACACACACGCGCGCGCCTCCGTTTACCAGGAACCCGGTTGTTAATCAATTGGCGGATCACATTTTCCAGGGTAATCCCTCCAAAAATATAATGATTCGGTCTCTCAATCCACGACTGTTTGCGGGACATCGCTGGGGCTCAATTGGCTGCTGCTTTTCGCCCACAAAGTACACAGTCATTACACTTTACAGCGTGTCCCGTGAAGCGCTTTGAATTGTCTCGAAAACGTAATAAGGCGCTGTGTCAAATGCGAGGATTATGAAGGATTATCATTTATTTTTATTATGGTAGTAACAATGACCGATTCGATAACAACTTTCAAGGGGGAAGTAGATGGGTATTTGTGGAGGACAAATTTGCAGGGTTATGGGGAGAGCGCAGCGGAGCGGGACTAGTTTGGTCGCTGTTTCAAAGAGGCGACACTGACACGATGGGCCGAATGGTGCTCTTCTGTGCTGTATAATTCTATGATAGTAATCTATCTCTGAGCATTTTTCACTCCCTCCCTTCCCTGTGTTTGTAAACCAGCCGGCCCGTTGCAGTCAGTGAACACCGTAGCAAAGGCCGTGAACCAGCGTGTGGGCGAGAGCCTGCGGGAAGCACTGCCGGAGCCCTTCACCCCAGCCAAGGCCACTTCTTCCTCTGCCACCAGCAGGAGAAGCCGGAGAGCGAGTCCCCTGGTTCCACGCTGAGCATGAACTGGTGTCAGGGGGACGGGACGCTGGAGGTCGTGGACGCGACGACGGGGAAGGTCACCGAAGAGTTAAGTGTGTTAGTTCCCATCGGACCTCGCAGATTCTGCTCGCAGACCCTTTCACAGCCCAAAGCATGTGTTCTCACTTTGAACATCACACCTGCTGATGAAACCCACAAAACACAGTCATGTATCCTGTGAAGCGCTTTGAGACGCCTCCGTGACGTGATAGTCCCAGGATTATTATTATAGCGCGCTGTAGCTCAGTGGTTAGAACTGTCACCTCGCACAAGCGGGTCTGATTCCCGGGCAGGGCAGGTCAGGTCGGGGCGAAACCTCAGGCAAGTTTCCTTACTCCCCACCTACTGTCCCGCCCGGCCGGGAATCAAACCCAAGTCCTCTCGCTTGCGAGTCGAGCGCTCTACCCACTACCCTACAGGACTCCACAACACTTTAGTGCAGTGCTGGGGGAGTCCCAAATCCCTGGCTATCCAGCGGCTTGGGACATCCTGCCGACATGAAAGACGCTGTAATAATCGAATGCGAGGATTATTATTGACGTTATTTTATCTTGTTCAGTTCACCTATTAAGAGTGGAAGTGGCCAGGCTAGCCGCCTGTGCAAGTCAGCCATGCTCTACTCCTTCCGACTTGTAGCCAAGGGAATGAGCAGACGGGATTTACTGCACCTCGCGACATGTCGGCAAGCCAAGGTGAGTGAGGACTGTGTGGGTAGAGGGAGGATAAAGGCTGCGTCAGACTGGTTAACGGTCAAAATATCTCAAAAGGTCTGAGGGGAATCTAAATTGAGGCAGTGATTTTGAGAAGTCCTGTATCTCGGGTGTTAGAGCCGGTGTTTGATTCCCGGGCGGGTCAGGTCCAGGGCGAAACGTTGGGTAACTTTCCTTACTCCGCACGCACGCACACACACACACACACGCGTGTGCCTCTGTTTACCAGCAGTGAGTAGGAATCCGGTCGTTAGTCGATTGGTGGATGGCTTTTCCGGGGGGTAATAATTCCTTCAAAAAAATAACAATAATTCGGTCACCTCAATCCACGACTGTTTGCGGGGACGTCGCTGGGCGCAATCGGCCCACGGCCCACAAAACACGCAGTCACTCCACTTTAATGCGTATCCTGTGAAGCGCTTTGAGACGTCTCGAAGATGCGATGAGGCGCCGGGTCAAACGTGAGGATTATTATTATTGTAAACGTGTAGAGCAGGTGTGTACGGGGCTGGGGGGAGAGCAGGTGTGTACGGGGCTGGGGGGAGAGCAGGTGTGTACGGGGCTGGGGGGAGAGCAGGTGTGTACGGGGCTGGGGAGAGAGCAGGTGTGTACGGGGCTGGGGGGAGAGCAGGTTGCGCTGGGGGGTGGGGGGGGCTCGGTGTAGAGAGAGAGAGAGAGAGACCACCCTGTGTTGACCTGTTGCAGATGGTGGCTCAGAGGTACCAACACGCCAAGTGTCTGCTGAACCAGCACTTCCTGTCCGCGGGGGCAGGGCTGTGGCCACAGAAGCCATTGGTGGACGATTTCCCCAAATAATCACCTCCCTGGGGGTCCGAGCGCTCCGAGATACAGACATACTCTCTCCCTCTCCCCCTCTCT
>NW_024705633.1:0-30573 GCF_018977255.1 Callorhinchus milii | reverse complement strand
TTAAGGGTCGCCTCGGACACCAGGTGTGTAACCAGGAGTTATACGTGTCGAGCGTGTTATGCCACGAGTGTATTGCAGGTACCGACCTCCTGGAAAAGTTGGGGCTCAACGTGCGATGCGCCACCGTGGAGGGCAGCGGGGAGCGGATTCCTTTCTTGGGACAAGAGCCGGGTTGCCCCCGCTTCGAGCCCGTGGCCGCTATCCTGGCGTCGGCCGTCACCGTCGGCATTGGTGTTCCACTGGGTTTTCCGTTTTTCCCCAAACCTAAACTCAAAAATATAGTTGGTGGTGGTCAAACAGTCCAATGCAGGACCCTCCTGAAACATAATCTTTAACTGCTAAATAAGAAATTAAATTGGAAAACCCTCAAACACAGTACACAATTTTTATTTTACCAGGTGAGGCCATCTGAGCTGCATAGCTCTTTTTCAGAATCGACCTGGACACAAATGATAGCTCAACTTAGTGGGTTATATGGAAATGTATTGCAGCAAAATTCTCAAAATGCATGTTTCTAAATGTGGAGAAAAATCAATGCCACTACAGAGAGAGAAATAAAAATGTAAACTGCAATTATAAATGCGTCAGGGTTGGAATCGAACCACGCATGCAGAGTACGCTCACACGATTATTGTTTTTTCTCGGTCCTTCGATTTTCCCCTCCACATTTAGTAACATGCATTTAGATTATTTGGCTGCTACAATCTTCCACGTGAAAAGCCATTTCGTTGAGCTATCATCTATGGCCAGGTGGCTTCTGACAAAAGATCTAACAGCTCTGTGAGCCTTGGTTGGTAATATAAAAATAGTTTACACCATTGGAATCTCATTTGCCATAAAAAATATAATTGTTTTTTTACCCTTTTATCTGGCAACAAAACTGACACCTTTTTTACGAGGAGTCATGTTTGCATAGACCACAATACCTGCAGTCATAATGCAAACAAAAAACATAACTCTGATAATGTATGCACTGTCCTTGAAGTTGATTGGTCCACACCCGAGACAGCTTTCCTTAGAGCCTAGTCTCACATGGTGTTGGACCAGATGACGCCAAAAGGCGCACAACTTGTCTCAAGGACAGTGCATACATTATCAGAGTTATGTTTTTGTTGCATTATGACTGCAGGTATTGTGGTCTATGCAAACATGACTCCTCGTAAAAAAGGTGTCAGTTTTGTTGCCAGATAAAAGGGTAAAAAAACAATTATCATAAAAATAGTTGTTCATCGGTCTAAAGGGTGCATCAGCAAAACCAACTCGGCAGAACGCTCCTGAATTAGAGTGCTGAGACTCATTGTGGTCATGTACTCGAGTGTGCACCATGGTGGCTGGGAGATGTTAACTGCCTCTCCTGGAATACAGGAGGTGGTGGGTTCGATCCGACCCCTCCTGTATATTTGGAGTTTGCGTGTCTCTCTCTCTCTCCCCGTGGTCGCGTGGATTTTCCTCCGGATCAGGGTTTTCCCCTCCACATTTAGAGTCAACATCACCACGCGTTTAGAGTATTTGACCGACAGACATTTCCACACGTTGATAAGCCACTTTGTTGTGCTGGTCGCTTCTGAAAACAAGAGCGGTATAGCAGCTGAAGTGGGCTTGGCCTGGTAGGATAACAAAAAAAACTGCAGAAATATTAAAAGAAACAAAGTTTCAAAGTAGTGAGCCAGATGAAGACAAATTAAACTTAAGCAGAGAATTAAAGCAAATGCAATCAGGCGAGGGCAGGAGGCAAGGCCCCGCATGGCTAGGCCCCGCGTTGTAATGTTCCAACCTGGAAATCGATTCCATACTCGCTGCTACTCAATTGATATCCCTACGAGAGAGCGAGGCTGGCTCTACCTGGGTAAACACAACAACCACACACAACCACCACGATGTGAACTTCTCACCTCGGATCTCAGTGAGCGCGCGCGCGGATCGGCAGCTTCCTGGTGTCTCGTGACGTCACGCGGCAGCACGAGTGACATGACGTCACTAGCGGGGTACACCTCCCCTCACGCCGATGAGGTAATGCAGTGGTGACGTCAGAGAGCGGGGTTAGAGTTGAAGTTCATTAAGATTCCTATGCCATTGATCCCTCTATTGAACATTGACCTTTGGGTGCGTGAGCTCAACAACGTGAACATTGTGTGTACAAACTGTGTATACAGTGCGTGTGTGTACAAACTGTGTATACAGTGTGTGTGTGTACAAACTGTGTATACAGTGTGTGTGTGTACAAACTGTGTACAGTGTGTGTGTGTACAAACTGTGTATACAGTGTGTGTGTACAAACTGTGTATACAGTGTGTGTGTGTACAAACTGTGTATACAGTGTGTGTGTACAAACTGTGTATACACTGTGTGTGTGTACAAACTGTGTATACAGTGCGTGTGGGGCCGTCCATAAATGACGTCACGAAACTGGGGAGGGGACGGTCAGACATTTGTGACGATGTGTGACGATGGGGGAGATAAATGTGACGTCACATCAAAATGCGGAACTTAAATAAATATAGACATGTTCTACATATTTTAACACGTAGCAGGCTTCGCGACCAATATTATTCATAATATAGGTTTTTGGGTCAGATCGCGTTATTTAAGCCAATTTGTACATGGCGAACTTTGAAACAAGAACACTTGCCTCGAGTACATTAAAACCATCCTTTTGGTTTAGATATGTTGATGACACTTTGGTCTGGCCACATGGTAAAGATGCACTTAGTGATTTTCTAAATCATCTTCTTGGTTCTTTCGGTAAAGTCAAGTAGAAGGGAAGTAATAAAAAATAAGAATAAAACATAATAAAATTATTCTCACGACGTTTCGGCCACAACGCAAGCAGCCGTCCTCAGGTGAAAACCAGGTCCGTCGAGGCGACAGAGTCTGAATGAAACAGCACACGAGCTTGGAGCATATATATAAGCTGGGCGCATTGACAAAGGAATTTGCATATCAAAATTTGCATATCAAATTCCTTTGTCAATGCGCCCAGCTTATATATATGCTCCAAGCTCGTGTGCTGTTTCATTCAGACTCTGTCGCCTCGACGGACCTGGTTTTCACCTGAGGACGGCTGCTTGCGTTGTGGCCGAAACGTCGTGAGAATTGTTTTATTATGTTTTATTTTTATTATTTTATTACTTCCCTTCTACGTGACTTTACCGAAAGAACCAAGAAGATGAATCCCTGCAGTCACGAAAGCTTTAAATCGAAATTTCTAAATCATCTCAATGCACAAAACCCGGCTATCCAGTTCACCATGGAAATGGAGGTAAATAACACTCCCGTTCCTAGATATTTTGCTGGAACATGGTCTTAATGGCAAAATAACACACAGCGTTTACCGAAAGCAAACGCACACTGATGCCTATCTGAATGCAGATTCACATCATCACCCAGCTCAGAAATCCTCTCTTGTCAAAACACTCATACATCGGGCTAAAACAGTGTCAGATGGTAAGAGTCTAGTGAGAGAGATGAAACATGTTAAAGAAGCACTAAGACAGAATGGCTACAATAATGCTCAAATTAACAAAGCACTGAAGGCCAAATCACGAACGCAAAGCAACACTGCTGAAAGCGATAAGATTGTTCAAACAATCAAAATACCATACATCTCAGGAGTAACTGACAAATAAGCCCAGGTTTTGCAAAAACAAAACATTAAAGTGAGATTTGGTACAATTAACAAAATAAAAAAACTGGTATCTGACACTAAAAACGAATTGCCTAAATTATCAACAGAAGGTGTATATCGGATTAATTGTTTATGTGACAGATGCTATATTGGACAGACGGGACGTAACATCAGCATAAGATTAAAAGAACACCAAAGAAACATTAAATTATCTCAAACACAACTGTCGGCAGTGACAGAGCATGCTTGGCAACAAGGACACTCAATTGATTTTGGTAACGTTGAAGTGTTGTGTAAAATTAATTATTACTGGCCAAGACTAATTAGAGAATCCATTGAAATTGAAACAGAAATAACTTCAATCGCTCTGACAGCTACAGGCTTAGTGTGGCCTGGAAGCGTATTATTATATAAATACAATTACAATTCCTTATAAGGGAAAAAAATACCAATGAATAACAATTGAATGATTACCAATCTATATAATTACAATACCCTCCCCCTCTTTGCCTCGAATCATTGCACCAGATCGAATTGAATTAAATGATGACGTCACCCTGATGCTGCTCTATTTACGACCGAAGCAACAGGAGAGCTTCACCATTCTTGCCCGATGAAGCTGATTGTAATTATCAGCGAAACGTCGTATTCAAATAAAAAAAAATGCTGTTGATTCTATCTTCAGCACACCGGTGGGCTAAAAAAGTGAATTATTTTGTCCTTTGAAAAACGTGACACATTTTTTACTGTTTGGCCGTGTCGGGTGGTGGAGGGTTACGACACATTTATAAATAAGGCGATCTGACCCCAAAACCTATATTACGTTCTACTTAATTAAATATACTTTTTAATACATGTTTTCTCCTACATCAGAGAGTAGTGCCACATTAAATACGCACTGCAATGACAATAGTTTAAATTGATTTGAAGCATGTTTTTGGGGGGGAGGGTGGGTAGAGCTTTGTGACGTCATATTTGAGGGGGGGGTCTGACTTTTTGTGACGTCGTGTGACGAAGGGGGGGGTCAAAATCGTCCAAAATCGAGTGACGTCATTTATGGACGGCCCCTGTATACAAACTGTGTACACACACACGGTGCGCGCGCGCACACCGTGTGTGTGTACAGTTGGCACAGTAGGGGCACAGGTGGTGCATCGGCCAGTCATCTCAGTTGAACAATGGCACCTGAGTCTGCCCTGTGACCTCCTGCCGGCGGAGTTCGACACTTCACGTGGCCTTAACGTGCACATAGCCTGGCACAAGCGCCATGGTGACTTCACCACCACGTATTGGCGAATGGCAGTCATTGTTTTTGTTAGTGTTTGTGTATATATGTATGTGCAGACTGTGTGTACGCTGTATATACATTGTGTGTACACAATACGTCTACCCTGCGTATGTGTACAGTGTTTGGGTGGTCCGAATCAGTCGGGCGGCATTATCTTTTCATCAGCTCTGCAATGCTGTGTGGAAGCTACCTGGCCTGTCGCTCTGCATGAAGCTCCGGGTCTTCTCGGCAACAGTCATGCCCTCCAATCTGTAGGAATGTGAAACGTGCACCCCTCTAAATGGAACATCTGCGCTGGTTAGAAACACTGGCTGGCATGCCTCCACTCAGATTGAGGGAAGCCAAGTGGTAGCGCATTCTCGATTTATTGCAGAGGTTCAAGGTTCAAATCCGACAGGCACCCCTGGCTACTCCAGTAACATCAACCAAAATATGCACCGTCTGCTTAAAGAGTGGATGTAAAACATACTATTGTGTCATTAAAAACACATAGGTCTTTGCATGTTGGTGTCATTGTACAAATTTGGGAAATTCCAAAAATTATCCAGAAAATGCACAACTGAGATTACACATCAATTATCGCCCCTGACTGACAGACTCATGCCCACATGCAGGCTGGTGCTGGGACACCTTATGCCACACAGAGGCAGCTGCCACATAGGGGTGCTCTTCGAGTGTTTGTGATGAGATATGATACAAAACTCCGAATTCCTGAGGCAATTAAGCAAGTTTAACACGTAGGCTGTCGCGACCAATATCATCCATAAGATTTTTTTTGGGTCACGTAAATAGAAATTCGCTCTCTAGTCGTCTAGCCTAGCCTAAATCCCAACCCTGACCGTGTAACACCGATGGCGCTGATCGAGACAGTCAACAACTATCCGGCCGCACAATATCTAGCGAAGATGACAGCGACGACGATACGAGCACACTCACAGCACAGGCAGCGCTGAGCTCCCGCTATCAGCTGCTTTTATTGTACCCAGCGTGGCCTGGCTCCGCATTGGTCGCGCCTTTCTTCTCGAACCCTCTAGCAGGTTCCAGGGGCTTCCAGATAGGGTCTTCCATGACCCTTGCCCCAGTTCCTCCCCTGCCGACACATTCGTGTATATGCTCACCGGCGTGTGTATTATTTGTCCACCGCAGTTGCCGTTGCAACTGCAACCGGTGGACAGGAAGAGCAACCCCAACCCGAGAACACCACCAACACAAAAAAACAATTTACCCCAAAAAAAAAAACCTTGGTTGCAACACTTCCCGCGACCATACAGCACAACCGCAGCGTCTCCCGCGAACCATAACCACACAGCGCAACTGCGGCATGGGCAAGAACCCCATCAAGGAACGCATAACCGTGACGCCTCCCTTCCCCCATGAGAACCGATAACACAAGCCAAACAATATACACAACCCCCCGAATCTCACCTTACAAGGGAGAGTCCGCCTTTACCAGAACATAGCTCACGTGAGCCGGTCCTCGACACTGGTCACCCCCGCCTTGGCAGGGTTTTGCATTCCTTGGGATTCCGAGGAATGGGAACAAAAAAACAATGGCCTAAGGGCATGGCCCGTCCCTGAAATCCTAAGTAGCATTTAATCGGATCCAGCCCCTGACACTTTGCACACGGCAGTCACGGAAAGCATCAGAGACTCGATCCGGTGCAGCTTGGGAAAATGTTGCCGGCAGGTCAGAGTGCTACGGAGGCACTGCGCGCACCCTACTGACACCCCGGCATTCTATGGCGATGTGGCTCGGCTGACCACACCTGAAACACTTGGCCGTGGGACCCCAGGGCGGAGGGGGCTTCGCCGGTTGCCAACCCACCCGCGGGGCCTTCTCCCGTGCGTCCCCAGGCCGCACACCACAGCCACCAAGTCCTCCTCCCGCCACGGCCAAGCCTCCACTTTGGGCCAATGCTGGCGGGCCTCGTGGCCCTGAATTTCCCGGCCACCTTATAAACACAACCCTGATCATGTACACCAATGGTGCTGACCGAGACAACCAACAACTATCCGGCCGTGCAATATCTTGCCAAGACGGTATTGACGAAGGCGGCGAAGATGACAGCCACGATGAGATGAGCCACTCCCAAAACTGACAGCCTGAGCTCCCACTCTCAGCTGCTTTATGCTACCCAGTGTGGCTTGGCTCTGCCCTGGCCGCGCCTCCCTTCTCGATAACCACAAGCATGTTCCAGGAGCTTCCAGATGGGGTCTTCCATGACCCTTGCCCCAGTTTTTCTGCCCTGCCGACTAACCCGTGTATATGCTCACTGGCGTGTGTATTATTTGTCCACCGCAGTTGCCGTTGCTGGACAACAATCGGCGTTATTACACTACACTAGTACAGCAGACCGGTGTGTTGGAGAACAAATCGCGTAGTGGCGGGTTTCACCAAACATTGAAATTAACGCGTTCTTATTATGGGCAATTAAGCTCCAGATGAATGCAAATATTATCACAATATAGTGAATGCTTGGGAGCTTATTGGCTCTTACTCCTGGTTAGAGATCTACCCAACCCATATGTCCACAAATACTGGCTGCTCTTACTCTGCAGGTTGAACCTAGGAATTGAGTGTGCAACTTCACGTTATTTTAATTAAAGGCATGTGACAAAGGTGAATCTATTGGAGCTTCATTGTCTCAAGCTTACACATCTACCGGGTCTCCATTTGACTTTGTATTGTTTAAGAAGTCCAGCCACACCTCCACTCCCACAAACTACTGGGAGGTGCCTCGCTCGGCCTCACAGTCAGAATTCTTCTCCTGCTACACGTTGCCACTCCATCGGTGTGAAGGTCCGATTTTGTAGTTGAATCTTCATTTTCACATTTACCGTCACTTCGTCGCTCTTCACTGCCGCATCTTCACATTTCACCTACGCCTCTTCAAATTTCACCTTGATACATTTTAAAGTGTCCAAGCTGGGATTTTCTTGTAGTTCTTATCATTAAGGATGGGCGCCTGGCAGCACTTTTGACTTCACAAGCCTCTGCTCCTGGGATCTTCTGATGCCTGTGTAATGGGTTCATATTAGGCGCACACACTTCTTGGGATGCAACACTCATTTCTTAATGAACACAACAGTGACTCAACAGTTACTCTTACTTTACACATAGGGTGTGACCACCGACCTACCCTAGCTAAGACACACTTCTCTCTTAGCTACTCTAGCGTGACCCAGCCAGGTGGCTGTGGCGGTCCGCTCACTGTAGGCCTTCTCTCTTGGCATCTTCACGAGGTGTCTTCATTCTCAGCACGGGCAGCCTCGAACCCCCTGAGGAGGCTGCTTATATGGGCCTCGGCGTGCCCGGCCTCACCCCGGCCACGCCACCCTTCGAGCACCCTCTCGAAGCCCCCCTGCTGTCCACGTGCCCCCGAGGTCCCCTTGGCCCCCAGCCCCCCACTCGGATTCGGTCACGTGTCCAGCACGGCCCTGACGTCATTCCCGCCTCCAGCCGGGATGACGTCATGTGTGTGTGTAGACCCACGTGATAGTAACGCAGTGACGTCACACGTGTGCGTCTGTGCACACCAGCGACACCACAATCATTACACCTGTGTTCTCTGGTGATTTTTAAGAGCAGGTGAACCTGAAAATTCCTTCCCACACACACTGCACATGAAGGGTTTCTCCGTGTGTTCTCTGGTGGATCTGAAAAACTGATGACCGTGCAAATGTCTTTTCACAGACAGTACTTTCTTTGGTGTTCTTTTAGTCTGTGACAAAAGTGCATTTATTGGAGCTTCATTGTCTCAAGCTTACACATCTACCGGGTCTGCATTTGACTTTGTATTGTCTAAGAAGTCCACCCACACCTCCACTTCCACAAACTCCTGGGAGTTACCTCGCTCTGCCTCACAGGCAGAATTCTCCTCCTGCTTCACGTTGCCTACATCGATGTGAAGGTCCGATTTTGGAGTTGAATCTTCATCTTCACATTTTACCATCACTTCTTCACATTTCACCTCTTCAAAATCCACCTTGATACATTTCATTGCGTCCAAGCTGGAATAAAATTCAGGTTCTTTTTTCAGCAGGGATGAGCTCATTGCAGCACTTGGACTTGCACAAGCCGATTTCAGACTCCGCTCCTTGGGGATCTTCTGATGCCTGTGTGTTCTGTGGTGTCTTTGAAGATGTGATGACCGTGCAAATGCCTTCCCACACACAGTGCACTTAAAGGGTTTCTCTCCTGTGTGTGTTCTCTGGTGGTCGTGAAGAATTGATGACTCTGTAAATGCCTTCTCACACATAGTGCACTTGAAGGGTTTCTCCCCTGTGTGTGTTCTCTGGTGGTCGTGAAGATTTAATAATGTTGCAAATGCACTTCCACACACAGTACACATGAAGGGTTTCTCCCCTGTATGCGTTCTCTGGTGTGTTTTTAGATGTGATGACTCTGTAAATGCCTTCTCACACACAGTGCACTTGAAGGGTTTCTCTCCTGTGTGCGTTCTCTGGTGACTCTGAAGATTTGATGACTTTGCAAATGCCTTCTCACACATAGTGAACTTGAAGGGTTTCTCGCCGGTGTGTATTCTCTGGTGACTCTGAAGAATTGATGACGTTGCAAATGCCTTCTCACACATAGTGCACTTGAAGGTTTAACTCCTGTGTGCGTTCTCTGGTGACTCTGAAGAATTGATGACGTTGCAAATGCCTTCTCACACATAGTGCACTTGAAGGGTTTATCTCCTGTGTGTGTTCTCTGGTGTTTTTTAAGATGTGATGACTCTGTAATGCCTTCTCACACATAGTGCACTTGAAGGGTTTCTCTCCTGTGTGCGTTCTCTGGTGACTCTGAAGATTTGATGACTTTGCAAATGCCTTATCACACAGTGCACTTGAAGGGTTTCTCTCCTGTGTGCGTTCTCTAGTGGTTGTGAAGATTTGATGACTTTGCAAATGCCTTCTCACACACAGTGCACTTGAAGGGTTTCTCTCCTGTGTGCGTTCTCTGGTGACTCTGAAGATTTGATGACTTTGCAAATGCCTTCTCACACATAGTGCACTTGAAGGGTTTCTCTCCTGTGTGTATTCTCTGGTGGTCGTGAAAAGTTGATGACTCTGTAAATGCCTTCTCACACATAGTGAACTTGAAGGGTTTATCTCCTGTGTGCATTCTCTGGTGGTTGTGAAGATCTGATGACCATGAAAATGCACTTCCACACGCAGTGCACTTGAATGGTTTCTCTCCAGTGTGTGTTCTCTGGTGTTTTTTAAGATGTGAAGACTCTGTAAATGCCTTCTCACACATAGTGCACTTGAAGGGTTTCTCTCCTGTGTGCGTTCTCTGGTGACTCTGAAGATTTGATGACTTTGCAAATGCCTTCTCACACATAGTGCACTTGAAGGGTTTCTCCCCTGTGTGCATTCTCTGGTGTGTTTTAAGATGTGATGACTCTGTAAATGCCTTCTCACACATAGTGCACTTGAAGGGTTTCTTTCCTGTGTGTGTTCTCTGGTGTATTTTAAGATGTGATGACTCTGTAAATGCCTTCTCACACACTGTGCACATGAAGGGTTTCTCCCCTGTGTGCGTTCTCTGGTGTGTTTTTAGATGTGATGACTCTGTAAATGCCTTCTCACACACAGTGCACTTGAAGGGTTTCTCCCCTGTGTGTGTTCTCTGGTGGCTCTGAAGATTTGATGACTGTGCAAATGCCTTCTCACACATAGTGCACTTGAAGGGTTTCTCTCCTGCGTGCTTTCTGGTGTCGTTTCAGAGGAGATGAACCTGAAAATACCTTAACACACAAACTGCACTTGAAAAGTTTCTCTTCCGTGTATGTTCTCTGGTGACTCTGAAGATGTGATGACTTTGCAAATGCCTTCTCACACACAATGCACTTGAATGGTTTCTCTCCTGTGTGAGTTCTCTGGTGCTGTGTCAAACTTCCAGTACGATCCGTGCTGTTTGCATACTGGTCGCATTGTTTCCTTCTTGTACCGAGCTGCGTCGAGTCCCTTTGCTCCATCAGACCAATTCTGCAGAGGAAGAGTCAGAGGAAGCGTCAGCTGCAGACAGAAAAACACATCCACACCATCTACGTCAGTATCAAGGCACAGATGAATGCATATATACACAGTCACACATGACTTAAACATCTATACTTATTAATATTTTCATGATATAGTGAAAATAATTACCCAATTCATCACGCGGGCTGTTAAGGCACACAATGAGAGGGCCAATGGTCATAAATATGACTGGACACCCTAGTGTCTTCAAAATGAATGTTTACCAAAAACTCCAAGCACACAATTTCGGTTGTCTAGCTACGACAGGAATATGTATTTAAGAAAAAGTAGCTAATATAGCAAAGGCTGTTGAAAAGAATATTATTTGTATTATGCAGAAATGTATAAATTAATTTTATTTGCAACTTAGAGGTGTGAAGCCAGGCTCAGATGAGCTTGAATGCGAGGATGAACAGATCTAACTTCAGCTGCATATGTGCAGTGTTAATTTCCTGACTGTTTCCATTCTTATAAAATCTTGTTCTGTACCTGTTGAATTCCATGACGAAATGGGGCCTTGCATATGTTCTACAAAAAGATCACCTCAATGGGAAAATCTTGACTTAAAACTTGTGATAGTGGGAATTCATATTCTTTGGTTATTTCGGTAAAGTCACGTAGATAAAAATAATAATACGAATAAAGTGAATAGAAGAAAAAAACGACTAATGTAGACTGTAGCCTGGTTCTTAACCTCGGTGAGCGTACTGGCAGTCTATAATGTAGACTATTGCCTGTTTTTTTGACGTGACCTTTGCAATGGAAAAAACCTTTGCAATGGACTAGACCTTGGCAATGGACACTCACAGCTTTGTATGTAAAAAAGTCCAGGCAGCTTCCACATAGTGTTACAGAGCCTAATGAAAGAATGCTGCTAGACTAATTTGAAGTGAGACTTTGGATGTCAAACCAGAGCTGGTCGTGAACACATTAACGAGGTATAGGAGCTCCTCCACCATGTGTAGAACGACCTGATTATTCATGGAGAGCTGAGCAGGTGCAGTGCTGTATGACATTAAATTCCCAGGGAGGTGTTCTTTGGGTCTTTCGGTAAAGTCACGTCACTTAACCGAAAGACCCAAAGAATATGAATTCCTGCAGTTACGAAAGCTTTAAGTCAAGATTTTCCCAAGGAGGTGATCTTTTTGTAGAACATATGCAAGGCCCCATTTCGTCATGGAATTCTCCAAGTACAGAACACGATTCTCCAATTTAATATCATTGAGTAGCCATGACCAGATCATCAACATGCGTAACATGGTTGACCAGCAGGGGACAATCCCTTGACTATAACCAGGCATCGATTAGCGTATCATTGTTACTGTATGAAATGAATTTTTTTTATAGGGCCATTGTGAGCTTCTCAAAACACATTATTTGAAAATGCTACGTAATGTAATGCATGGGCCAGAGAGAATTTCAGCCACAAGCCAAATTGAACAGGAAAGGGCCCTGACTCCTGGTCACGCAGCTTTAGATGGGTCTGCCTAAAATCATAAAAATACTCAACGAATGTGAACAGAGGCAGAGACATCGAAAACAAAAAAACAATCCAAAACCCCAAGCCTCTTTATAGTATTATAGGTCGTAATTACACCAAAAAAGCAGAGATCTAGTTCCTGCTGAAAATCCGTACTCCTGTGCTATAGCTGATGGACAGAAAATACAGCAGCCCCTTGAATAGCGCGGAGGTTACATTCTTGGAAAGTGCTGTGCGAAAGCTAAAATGCCGATATTCAACATTTAAGCCTTACCTAAATAATGGGGTTAGGTAAACGGCATATAAAATATACATCACAATTGAAATAAGTACTGTACTGTATTCCCAATAAATGAAATTACTGAAATAAATGTGGAGAAACCGTATAGAAAAAAGTCCAAGATGAGTATAAATGTATATAAATAAAGCAGACTTACCGTGTTTTTTTGAGAACCAAATTGCGCCAACACAATGAAACATACACACATCAAAAATTCCATGCGTACTCAAGGGTAAGTTATTATGTTTTTCACACAATTTTTAGCTTACCTGTTCACCTTCAACACCTGTAACACCTGCACACTCCAACACCCCGCTGCTGCTATATTTTTCTCATTTACCACATTATCCTTACATATTATCAGGCCTGCATTTTTGCCACAAAATTCATTAACTTCCGGCTCCTTACTGTCCTTTCTACACACGCACGGCTCACCTCTAATATACTGCAATATTTTATCATGGGACCTTTGCCAGTACCAAAATATGAGAATAGGTTTTCCCCATTTTTCTGGCAACGAAACAGGTGTTAAGATGTTAAAACACCAAACTGAAACCTTTTACAAGGAATCATGTGTGCATTAACCACAATACTTGTGGTCAGAATGCAAACAAAAACACTCTGATAGAAAATGCATGGTCTGCTGCTGAGGCAGACTGTTGTAAAAGGTTTGAAATGGGTGTAGCCCAAGGGTCATAAAGAAGTGGCCGGGGCTAGTGATGTTAATGTAATAAATTAGCATGTTAATGTGAAATCGAAGAGTAGTGCAATCCAAAGCGGCCTCCCTACAAGACAGAGAAGGAGCGAGGCTCTACCTGGGTAAACAACAACTACCACCACGACAACAATAACCACGATGTGAACTTCTCACTTCGGATCTCAGTGAGCGCGCACGAAAATAAATCACGCTTGCTAACACAGAGCGCACGCCCGGGATACACTGCCGAGATCATCGATGACCTTGCCGCCGAGAAAGTTCAGCAGAATCTGACAAGCACAACGGGGTGGCAGCCAGATGCGAACTGCCCATATCCCCCATTTAACACCCTTGCCGAGCACGCGCACGTGTGTGAGAGATTTGCTCGCGAGCGTGCGGAATTCCGACGGCTGGGACAGGATAGCACCATTGCAAGTCTTCTTCCAGAGGAGGAGGTGAGGGGGGGGGGACGAGGGAGCCTCCGGGATCCCGTGAGACAACCCCAGGATGGGTGGCAGGGATACAGACCGGCATAGGAGATTTCACAGGCCATGAGACCCAAGTACGCGAAAAGGTAACCCAAGTATGCGGGGAGGTGACCCAAGTACACCTGAATGTAACCAAGCTGCAGTCCACAGCGGAGATAGTCCAGTCCGAGGTGGGAGGGCTACGCTCCATGGTCGGGGGGCTAACCAGGCGAGTATCTCAATAAGAGGCAGAACTCGAACAAATGCGCACTGGGAGGGTAAGGGGGAGTGGGCAAGGGGCCTCTTATGGAGCCACCGCCCTTCCCCGTGCGTGCTATCTATGCGACCAATGGGGGCATCTCGTGAGAGACAGTCCCAAGATCGCCCGCGCGAGAGAAGCACCAGGGTTAAACACCAAGGCCTCCCTAAAGAGGGGACCACAGAGGGGTGCAATCCACGTGGTCCCAACACAAATAAACTGTCATGATAATGGTGACGAATGACCCCCACGCAGATATTGACAACACCCCAGAATGCGGCGACTGCGGGTGACTGGCTGCGGGAGCTGGTGGCAGGAATAATGGGGGCCACGTCGCTCGTGGAAGGGCAGGTGAACAGGCGGCAAACCCGGATTCTGCTGGACACGTGGGGCGGTAATGTCACTCGTGAGTGCAACACATTGCAGCGTGGTCGGGGTTGAAGTGGGCCGCCGACAGGCCCCGGATCGTGCGCTGCACACTGCAAGTGGAAGTGGGATGGGACTGCTGGGGAGGGTCACCCTTAAGGGTCGCCTCGGACACCAGGTGAGTAACCAGGAGTTATACGTGTCGAGCGTGTTATGCCACGAGTGTATTGCTGTTACCGACCTCCTGGAAAAGTTGGGGCTCAGCGTGCAGCCCCGCCGGCGATGCGCCACCGTGGAGGGCAGCGGGGAGCAGATTCCTTTCTTGGGACAAGAGCCGGGTTGCCCCGCTTCGAGCCCGTGGCCGTTATCCTGGCGTCGGCCGTCACCGTCGGCATTGGTGTTCCATTGGGTTTTCCGTTTTTCTCCCAAACCTAAACTCAAAATATATTTGGAGGTGGTCAAACAGTCAAATGCAGGACCCTCCTGAAACATAATCTTTAACTGCTAAATAAGAAATTAAATTGGAAAACCCTCAAACACAGTACACTATTTTTATTTTACCAGGTGAGGCCATCTGAGCTGCATAGCTCTTTTTCAGAATCGACCTGGACACAAATGATAGCTCAACTTAGTGGGTTAAAATATGGAAATATATTGCAGCAAAATTCTCAAAATGCATGTTTCTAAATGTGGAGAAAAATCAATGCCACTACAGGGAGAGAGAGAAAAAAATAAAAATTTAAACTGCAATTATAAATGCGTCAGGGTTGGAATCGAACTCACGCACGCAGAGTACGCTCACGGAGTACACTCACACAAATGAGTACACTCGCTCACTCGGATTATTTTTTCTCCGGGTCCTTCGATTTTCCCCCCCACATTTAGTAACATGCATTTAGATTATTTGGCTGCTACAATCTTCCACTTGAAAAGCCATTTCGTTGAGCTATCATCTATGGCCAGGTGGCTTCTGACAAAAGATCTAACAGCTCTGTGAGCCTTGGTTGGTAATATAGAAATAGTTGTTCATCGGTCTAAAGGGTGCATCAGCAAAACCAACTCGGCAGAACGCTCCTGAATTAGAGTGCTGAGACTCATTGTGGTCATGTACTCGAGTGTGCACCATGGTGGCTGGGAGATGTTAACTGCCTCTCCTGGTTTACAGGAGGTGGTGGGTTCGATCCCGACCCCTCCTGTATATTTGCAGTTTGCGCGTCTCTCTCTCTCTCCCCGTGGTCGCGTGGATTTTCCTCCGGATCCTCAGGGTTTTCCCCTCCACATTAAGAGTCAACATCACCACGCGTTTAGAGTATGTGACCGACAAACATTCCACACGTTGATAAGCCACTTTGTTGTGGGCTGGTCGCTTCTCAAAACAAGAACGGTATAGCAGCTGAAGTGGGCTTGGCCTGGTAGGATATAAAAAAACTGTAGCAATATTTTAAAGAAACAAAGTTTCAAATTAGTGAGCCAGATGAAGACAAATTAAACTTAAGCAGAGAATTAAAGCAAATGCAATCAGGCGAGGGCAGGAGGCAAGGCCCCGCGTTGTAATGTTCCAACCTGGACATGGATTCCATACTCGCTGCTACTCAATTGATATCCCTACGAGAGAGAGACGGAGCGAGGCTCTACCTGAGTAAACAACAACAACCACCACGACAACAACCACCACGATGTGAACTTCTCACCTCGGATCTCAGTGAGCGCCGCGCGGTGCAGCAGCTTTCGGATATGTCGTGACGTCACGCGGCAGCAGGAGGTGACATGACGTCACTAGCGGGGTTCATTACACAATCCCCTCCCCCAACGAGCAGCTGTTATTGAATAAATTATGTTAATAAGTCGGGTCCGTGTGGGGGTATTGGGCTTGGCTGCTAAACCTGTTGCAATGAACGAGCGACGGTTTTCATGAATAAATTATGTTAATAACTCGCCAGTGACTGGGCGTAGCTTTTCCCAAAAAAAGATTTTTACTGGAACGGAAATCGACAGTGACCAACTAGACGTGACGTCACGCTCAAAAGCGCGGTAGAGGGGGGTTGGGGGGTTGAATACCTTGGTGACATGACGTCACTAGCGGGGTACAGCTCTCCCTGGCGTCTCACGCCGACAGGTTAATGAGTGGTGACGTCAGAGAGCGAGATCAGGGTTAGAGTTTAAGTTAATTTAGATTACATTTCTATTGTTACCTCTCTTGAACAGAGACCCCTTGGGTGTGTGAGTTCAACAACAACGTGAACATTATTGTGTGTGTACACTATGTGTGTACACTGTGTGTACAAATTGTGTGTGTGTACAAACTGTGTGTGTGTACACTGTGTGTACAAACTGTGTGTGTGTACACTGTGTGTACAAACTGTGTGTGTGTACACTGTGTGTACAAACTGTGTGTGTGTACACTGTGGTGTACACTGTGTGTACAAACTATGTGTTTGTGTACACTGTGTGTACAAACTGTGTGTGTGTGTACACTGTGTATACAATGTGTATGTGTACACACTGTGTGTACACTGTGTGTACACTGTGTGTGTACAAACTGTGTGTGTGCACAAACTGTGTGTGTGCGTGTACACTGTGTGTTGGCACAGTCGGGGGTACAGGTGGTGCATTGGCCAGTCAACGGAGTCAGTCGACCCATGGCACCTGGGTCTACCCCGTGCACATGGCCTGGCACAAACGCCATGGTGACGTCACCGCCACTTAGTGGCGAATGGCGGTTGTTGTTCTTGTAACTGTGGACAGTGCTGTGGGGGGAGGGCCAATTCCGATTAGCCTTTTACCCTCGGGGCATTCGTAGCTACCACATCAGCTAAATGGGGGCTCTGGATGGGTGTGAGGGGCTGGTAACCCCTCCACCTTCAATAAATTACAACTAAACCACGTCTAAGATTGCACTTGAAGGGTTTCTCTTCTGTGTGTGTTCTCTGGTATTTATTAAGAGCAGATGAAACTGAAAATGCTTTGCCACACACCACTGCACTTGAAGGGCAATTTTCCATTGTGTTCTCTGGTGGCTCTGAAGAACAGATAACCATGCAAATTTCTTCTCACACAGTGCACTTGAAGGGTTTCTCTCCTGTGTGAGTTCCCTAGTGCTGTGTCAAATTTCCAGTACGATCCGTGCTGTATGCACACTGGTCGCATTGTTCCTTCTTGTACCGAGCTGCGCTGAGTGCCTTTGCTCCATCAGACCAAATCTGCAGAGGAAACGCAAATATCCACACCGTGGATATATGATTTACACGTCCATATTCATAATATAGTAAAAAAGATTCCCCAATTCATCACAGGGACTGTTAAGGCATACATATGCCTGGAAACCCTAGTATCTTAAAAATTAATGTCAAACCAAAACTCCAAGCACACAATTTTGGCTGTCTGGCTACAAAAAGAATATTTATAAAAATTCAGCAAACATAGCAAAGGATGTTGAACATAATACCATTTGTATTAATGTTAAATCGCAACTTAGAGGCGTGAAGCCAGGCTCAGACTTGTTTGAATGATTTGATGAACAGATCTAACTTCCGCTGGAAATGTGCTGTGTTAATTTCTTGACTTTATCCATTCTTAAAAAAAGTTCCCGAAGAAAACAGAAAGAAACAATTGTTTTGATTTAACCTGCGTGTTCAATGGAGTTAATATATTTTACAACAGATACATACTTGACACTCTCACACACTGGCATGGTAAAAATGTGATGGTGTGTCCAGAACCATGCCCGGCCGCTTTCATCTGCTCAGTATTAATGTTTCCTCACTTCACCATGTAATTAATTGAGGATCAATCAACATAGAAGTCCATAATAAGTTCAGCTTTCACTTATCAATGATGTTTGCTGTCGACGATTATCAAACTCTAATTGTTGAATTCATAATGCAGTGATATAACTGCGCCACCGCTCCTCACATAGCTAAAGTCTTACATACACATACATTGCACGTGGATCATTAATATATGCTATAAAAAACAGCCACCATTCCAATCAGATGCTTACCCTGGTTTCCCGCCGTTCGTGGCTCCGCCCCCTACCTGCCTGCTAACCCGTCTGTGTTGTGTCTTAACCGAGGTGGCTGAGTAGCCTCGTCATGACCGTGTAATTTCACGTTAATTCACGGCGCCGCAGTGCCATTTAATCTCGGGGAAGCCTCGGTCAATTCCCTGGCCCCAGGAAACCGTGGAGAAGGTTCCCCACGAGGGCTCCTGGGTGAAAACCTGTAGGCCAGGTGACTTTCCCGCGTGGCTCTAGGTGGGGGTACGTGCGTGTGTTCATGTGGGGGTGGTGAGGGAAGAACAGCGTCGGCCAGGCCGCTCCGTGGTGTGGGCATCGCGGATGCGGCGCCGGCAGAGCGGCTTCGCCGCTGTGGCATCATAATATCATCCCTGGGGCCCGGCCCAGGGGTTGTGTTGGCCAACAAGCACCTTGTGGCCGGGTGACCCACGTATCGCCGTCTGGCCCAGCCTGAAATGGCTACGTGGCACCCTCCAGTGCGCCCGCCATCTGCAGAACGAAGGGTGAGGGGCGGGTGTGATGCCAGTATGGCAGGGAGGGAGATGGTCTCAGATGAACTTGATCTTGGCGATGGACACTCACAGCTCTGTATGCCGTAAAAGTCCAGGCAGCTTCCACACAGTGTTACACAGTCTAATAAAAGAATGCTGCTCGACACATGAACCAGGTATGAGAACATATCCGCCACTTGTAAAACTGCCTGACTATTAATGGAGAGCTGAGCAGGTGCAGTGTTGTATGACATGGATTCCCAAGCAGGTGATTTATTTTTGTGGAACATATGCAAGGCCGCATTTTATGATGGAATTATCCAGGCATCAGAACAAGATTCCCTAACTCCATCTCATTGAGTAGCCATTACCAGATCAGCAGATGCAACAGGGCTGACCAGCAGGGAATGATCCCTTAACTATAACCAGTCATCGATAAGCGTATTGTAACCGCAACGAATGCAATTTATTTATATGGCCATTGTGAGTTTCTCAAACTATATAATTATTTACGATGCTATGTAATGTAATGCATTGGGCCAGAGTGAATTTTTATCACAAGCCGAGTTGAACAGGAAATAGCTCCAACTCCTGGTCACGCACCTTTAGATGGGCCTACCCAAAATCACAAAAATCCTCAAGGAATGTGAGCAGAGGCAGAGACATCGAAATCAAAGAACCCAAAGCAACAAGCCTCTTTATGGTACCATAGGCCTTAATTACATCAAGAAAGCAGAGATCTAGTTTCTAGTAAAATCCGTACTCCTCTGCTGTACTCGATCGACAGAAAATACAGCCGCCCCTTGAATATCGGAGGTTACGTTCTTGGAAAGTGACGCGCGACAGCTAAAACGCGATTTTCAATACTTAAGCCTTACCCAAGTAATGGCGTTAGGTAAACGTCAACTATATTTACATAACAATTGAAATATGTACTGTATTCTAAATAAACTAAAAACTAAACAATTGAAATAAACATTGGGAAACCGTGTCTCATGCTCTTGGTTACAGGTCTACCCAATACTTATGGTCACACATGCTGTCTGCTTCCACTACATTGTCCGAAAAGTCCTCCCAAAACTCCACATCCACAAATGGCTGTGATTTGTCTCGGGCTCCATTAGTGACCTGGAAGTAAAACCCTAGAGCCTTCACAGGTCACCTTCACGAATGGTGACGTTTCCCAGCTGCCATCTTTATTGGGTCCTTGCATCACAAACGATGGGCTTATGGAACTTCAAATTTCACTCGTCAATCTCAGACCTGCTCCTTGTAGACCTCCTTACGCGTGTTTCAGTTTCAAGACAATTCTAAATGCCTTCCAAGTGTACGTTAAGTGGTTTTTAATGTGTGTTCCCTGGCAGTTGTGAAGATTTGATTACTGTGTAAATGCATTCCAAGACAGTGCAGTCGTTAGATTCCGAGGAGGCGAGTTCTGCTCTTGGTGACATCACAAGCCAGAGAGAGGGGGAGGCCCTGACGTAACCCACTCGTTAATTTGAGGTGACGTCTTCAGAGGGAGCGTCTACATATTTAGGTAAACATGTGGTGAACAAGGTGGGATATCAATGCAGACAGATATATCTAAAGTTTTATTTAAATAGAAGTTAAAATTCAATAAAACCTAGGCTAGAATACAAATCTGTAACAAAAATCCACGATGCCTTCAAATGTGCTCTTTAAAGTACCTCCTTGCGAAAAAACAGATCGGCAGATATCTTTCATTCAACGTTCTCTACACGAAACAAAGGAATGTTTTACACAAACTATAAATACCACGGCCTTTTAGGAATGCATGTGTAATGGGTTCCGGAGACACTTGTAGAGGTATCTTCTTTATTACAATAAAACACTCCAACAGTCCTGATACTCTGTTACAGCCTAGGTACACAGCCTAGATACACTACTCTGGCTACGCTCTGGGGTCCTCCGGCTGCAATTACCCTAGGGGAGGCTAATTGACCCGACCCAGCCAAGGTGCGGGTCTGGACTCTGGCTTCCTCGGAACTCGCCCTTACAAGGACGTAGAGCCGGGAGTCCCAGAGTCCCACCACTGGCCCTCACAGCGTCCCGGCCCTTACAAGGACAAGCGGGACGAGGGGGTCCAGGGTCCTAAGCTGGCTGATCTTGGGTCTTGAGCTGCAACTGGCCCCGATCGGCCAGGGAGCTGCCCTTTTATGCCTCGTCCCCAACGAGGGGTGGGGTTGTGTGCGCCCCCAGATATCCCACAGAGCACGCACAGCCCCCCCGTTGGTGGCGCCAAGGGGCTTAACTGTTTGGGGTGCCTGGGATCCTAGCGCCTGGCGCCGAGGGCTTATCTGCCTAGGATCCTAGAGCCCCCAGCAGCCCCTCCTCTCTTATGGCACTACACATGTGTTCAGTACAAGCCACCTGTGGACTGGTTTTGGTGTACAATGTCTCAACAGTCCGGCTTGCTTCAACTGATGTTCATCAGCAAGGTCCATTTCAAGTCTCAGTTCGACAAAATGTATATACGTAGTACAAAATGATAATTAGTGTTCTTGTGGAGAATGTATCTCCTATACGTAACTTGTAAGTGGCATACCTTAACTGATGAATGATCCGACTATGCTCCCGATTTCAAAGACAATGAGTTGCCCCAGTCAGATGCGTCCTGATTCACAAAAATACCCTTTGACCTGTATCACAAAAATAACAGCTCTCACGTGAGTTTTTGTACAGGTTACCACCAAAACAGATACTTTGTCCTGACATCACATATTCCATGTTTGACATTAATACACAAAATGTTGTATGTACGTACAAAATCAGACAGGTATTCTTTCAATTATGATTCAAAATAATCAAAGGGCACATTGGCAACATTTTATTACTATACTGAAATGTACTGCGTCACGTTGCAACGTATTTACAAGTTGATCTGACGAGATTAGGCCTATATGTGCCGCACTCTCATAAAGGGAAGCCAAGTAGTAGTACATTCTCTATTTGTTGCAGAGGTTCAAGGTTCAAATCCGACTGGCATATCAATCATCGCCCCCGACTTACAAACTCATATCCACATGCAGGCCAGTGAACGGTCACCTTGTGGCACACAGGGGCAGATGCCCATTATGGGCACCCATCGAGTGTCTAAGATGAGATATGATACAAAACACTTGAGTCACTCCTGGTTAGAGATCGCCCCAACCCACAGGTTCACAAATACTGGCCACTCTTACACTGCAGTTTGAACCTAGAAATTGAGTGTTCAACTTCACATTATATTCATTAGAAAGGCCTGTGACAAAGGTGCATCCATTGGAGCTTAATTGTCTGAAGCTTGCACATCTACCTGGTCTCCATTTGACTTTGTATTGTCTAAGAAGTCCACCCACACCTCCACATCCACAAACTCCTGGGAGTTGCCTCGCTCTGCCTCACAGTCAGAATTTAGTTCCTGCTTCACACTGCCTCCATCTATGTGAAGGTCCGATTTTGGAGTTGAATCTTCAAATTTAACCTTCACTTCTACGCTCTTCACTGTTACTTCTTCACATTTCACCTTCGCCTCTTCATATTTCACCTTGATACCTTTCAAAGTGTCCAGGCTGGGATTGTCTTCTGGTTCTTGTTTCATGAACAATGGGGTCATTGCAGCACTTTGACTTTCACAAGCTGATTTCAGATTACACTTCTTGTGGATTTTCTGATGCTTGTGTGTTCTCTGGTGTTTTTTAAGATTTGATGAATGTGCAAACGCTTTCCCACAAACACTGCACTTGAAGAGTTTCTCTCCTGTGTGTGTTGTCTGGTGTTGTTTAAGAGTAGATGAATATGAAAATGCCTTCTCACACACAGTGCACTTGAAGGGTTTCTCTCCTGTGTGTGTTCTCTGGTGTCTTTGAAGATGTGATGACTGTGCAAACGCCTTCCCACACACAGTGCACTTGAAAGGTTTCTCTCCTGTGTGTGTTCTCTGGTGTGTTTGAAGATGTGATGACCGTGCAAATGCCTTCTCACACACAGTGCACTTGAAGGGTTTCTCTCCTGTGTGTGTTCTCTGGTGTCATTGAAGATGTGATGACTGTGCAAACGCCTTCCCACACACAGTGCACTTGAAAGGTTTCTCTCCTGTGTGTGTTCTCTGGTGTGTCTGAAGAGTTGATGACTTTGCAAACGCCTTCTCACACACAGTGCACTTGAAAGGTTTCTCTCCTGTGTGTGTTCTCTGGTGTTGTTTAAGAGAAGATGAATCTGAATATGCCTTCTCACACACGCTGCACTTGAAGGGTATCTCTCCTGTGTGTGTTCTCTGGTGCTGTGTCAATTTTCCAGTACGATCCGTGATGTTTACATGCTGGTCGCATTGTTTCCTTCTTGTACTGAGCTGCGCTGAGTGCCTTTGCTCCATCAGGCCAATTCTGCAGAGCGAGGGTCAGCTGCAGACAGAAAAGCATGTCCACACCATCTATGTGAGTATTGAGGCACAGAGGAATGCATATAAACACAGTCACACATGACTTACACATCTATACATATTCATATTTTCATGATATAGTGAAAGAGATTCCCCAATTCATCACAAGGGCTGTTAAGGCACACAATGAGAGGGCAAATGGTCATAAATATGCCTGGACACCCTAGTGTCTTTAAAATGAATGTTTACCAAAAACTCCAAGCACACAATTTTGGTTGTCTAGCTACGACAGGAATATTTATTTAAGAAAAATTAGCTAACATAGCAAAGGCTGTTGAAAAGAATATTTGTATTATGCAGAAATGTATAAATTAATGTTCATTTGCAACTTAGAGGTGTGAAGCCAGGCTCAGATGAGCTTGAATGCGAGGATGAACAGATCTAACTTCAGCTGCATATGTGGAGTGTTAATTTCCTGACTGTTTCCATTCTTATAAAATCTTGTTCTGTACCTGTTGAATTCCATGACGAAATGGGGCCTTGCATATGTTCTACAAAAAGATCACCTCCCTGGGAAAATCTTGACTTAAAACTTTAGTGACAGCGGGAATTCATATTCTTTGGTTATTTCGGTAAAGTCACGTAGATAGAAAATAATAATACAAATAAAGTGAATAGAAGAAAAAACGACTAATGTAGACTGTAGCCTGGTTCTTAACCTCGGTGAGCGTACTGGCAGTCTATAATGTAGACTGTAGCCTGGTTCTTAACCTCGGTGAGTGTATTGGCAGTCTATAGCCTGTTTTTTTGACGAGACCTTTGCAATGGACTAGACCTTGGCGATGGACACTCACAGCTTTGTATGTAAAAAAGTCCAGGCAGCTTCCACATAGTGTTACAGAGCCTAATGAAAGAATGCTGCTAGACTAATTTGAAGTGAGACTTTGGATGCCAAACCAGAGCTGGTCGTGAACACATTAACCAGGTATAGGAGCTCCTCCACCACGTGTAGAACGACCTGATTATTCATGGAGAGCTGAGCAGGTGCAGTGTTGTATGACATTAAATTCCCAGGGAGGTGTTCTTTGGGTCTTTCGGTAAAGTCACGTCACTTAACCGAAAGACCCAAAGAATATGAATTCCTGCAGTTACGAAAGCTTTAAGTCAAGATTTTCCCAGGGAGGTGATCTTTTGTAGAACATATGCAAGGCCCCATTTCGTCATGGAATTCTCCAGGTACAGAACACGATTCTCCAACTCAATATCATTGAGTAGCCATGACCAGATCATCAACATGCGTAACATGGTTGACCAGCAGGGGACGATCCCTTGACTATAACCAGGCATCGATTAGCGTATCATTGTTACTGTATGAAATGCAATTTTTTATAGGGCCAGTGAGCTTCTCAAAACACATCTTTATTTGAAAATGCTACGTAATGTAATGCATGGGCCAGAGAGAATTTCGGCCACAAGCCAAATTGAACAAGAAAGGGCCCCGACTCCTGGTCACACAGCTTTAGACGGGCCTGCCTAAAATCATAAAAATCCTCAACGAATGTGAGCAGAGGCAGAGACATCGAAAACCAAAAACAAACCAAAACCCCAAGCCTCTTTATGGTACTATAGGCTGTAATTACACCAAGAAAGCAGAGATCTAGTTTCTGCTGAAAATCCGTACTCCTGTACTATAGCTGATGGACAAAAAATACAGCAGCCCCTTGAATAGCGTGGAGGTTACATTCTTGGAAAGTGCCGTGCGAAAGCTAAAATGCCGATATTTAACATTTAAGCCTGACCTAAATAATGGGGTTAGGTAAACGGCATATAAAATATACATTACAATTGAAATAAGTACTGTACTGTATTCCCAATAAACTAAATTACTGAAATAAATGTGGAGAAACCGTATACAAAACATTCCAAGATGAGTTTAAATGTATATAAATAAAGCAGACTTTGTGTTTTTTTGAGAACCAAATTGCGCCAACACTATGAAACAAACACACATCAAAAATTCCATGCGTACTCAAGGGTAAGTTATGTTTTTCACACAATTTTTAGCTTACCTGTTCACCATCAACACCTGTAACACCTGCACACTCCAACACCCCGCCGCTGCTATATTTTTTCTCATTTACCACATTATCCTTACATATTATCAGGCCTGCATTTTTGCCACAAAATTAATTAACTTCCAGGTCCTTATTGTCCTCTCTGCACACGCACGGCTCACCTATAATATACTGTAATATTTCATCATGGAACCTTTGCCAGTACTAAAATATGAGAATAGGTTTTCCCCGTTTTTCTGGCAACAAAACAGGTGTTAAGATGTTAAAACACCAAACTGAAACCTTTAACAAGGAATCATGTGTGCATTAACCACAATACTTGTGGTCAGAATGCAAACAAAAACACTCTGATAGAAAATGCATGGTCTGCTGCTGAGGCAGACTGTTTTAGAAGGTTTGAAATGGGTGTAGCCCAAGGGTCATAAAGAAGTGGCCGGGGCAAGTGATGTTAACGTAATAAATTAGCATGTTAATGTGAAATCGAAAAGTGGTGCAATCCAAAGCGGCCTCCCTACAAGACAGAGAAGGAGCGAGGCTCTACCTGGGTAAACAACAACTACCACCACGACAACGATGTGAACTTCTCACTTCGGATCTCAGTGAGCGCGCACGAAAATAAATCACGTTTGCTAACACAGAGCGCATGCCCGGGATACACTGCCGAGATCATCGATGACCTCGCCACCGAGAAAGTTCAGCAGTATCTGACAAGCACAACGGGGTGGCAGCCAGATGCGAACTGCCCATATCCCCCATTTAACACCCTTGCCGAGCACGCGCACGTGTGTGTGTGAGGGATTTGCTCGCGAGCGTGCGGAATTCCGACGGCTGGGACAGGATAGAACCATTGCAAGTCTTCTTCCAGAGGAGGAGGTGAGGGGGGGACGAGGGAGCCTCCGGGACCCCGTGAGACAACCCCAGGATGGGTGGCAGGGAAACAGACCGGCATAGGAGATATCGCAGGCCATGCGACCCAAGTACGCGAGGAGGTAACCCAAGTACACCTGAATGTGACCAAGCTGCAGTCCACAGCGGAAATAGTCCAGTCCGAGGTGGGAGGGCTACGCTCCATGGTCGGGGGGCTAACCAGGCGAGTATCTCAATAAGAGGCAGAACTCGAACAAATGCGCACTGGGAGGGTAAGGGGGAGTGGACAAGGGGCCTCTTATGGAGCCACCGCCCTTCCCCGTGCGTGCTATCTATGCGACCAATGGGGGCATCTCGTGAGAAACTGTCCCCAGATCGCCCGCGCGAGAGAAGCACCAGGGTTAAACACCAAGGCCTACCTAAAAAGGGGACCACAGAGGGGTGCAATCGACGTGGTCCCAACACAAATAAACTGTCGTGATAATGGTGAGCGAGTGACCCCCACGCAGATGCCGACAACACCCCAGAATCCGGCGACTGCGAGTGACTGGCTGCGGGAGCTGGTGGCAGGAATAATGGGGGCCACGTCGCTCGTGGAAGGGCAGGTGAACAGGTGGCGTACCCAGATTCTGCTGGACACGGGGGCGGTAACGTCACTCGTGAGTGCAACACACTGCAGTGTGGTCGGGGTTGACGTGAGCTGCCTACAGGCCCCGGATCGTGCGCTGCAAACTGAAAGTGGGATGGGACTGCTGGGGAGGGTCACCCTTAAGGGTCGCCTCGGACACCAGGTGTGTAACCAGGAGTTATACGTGTCGAGCGTGTTATGCCACGAGTGTATTGCAGGTACCGACCTCCTGGAAAAGTTGGGGCTCAACGTGCAGCCCGCCGGCGATGCGCCACCGTGGAGGGCAGTGGGGAGCGGATTCCTTTCTTGGGACAAGAGCCGGGTTGCCCTCGCTTTGAGCCCGTGGCCGCTATCCTGGCGTCGTCCGTCACTGGTGTTCCACTGGGTTTTCCGTTTTTCTCCCTAACCTAAACTCAAAATATATTTGGTGGTGATCAAACAATCCAATGCAGGACCCTCCTGAAACATAGTTTTTAACTGCTAAATAAGAAATTAAATTGGAAAACCCTCAAACACAGTACACTATTTTTATTTTACCAGGTGAGGCCATCTGAGCTGCATAGCTCTTTTTCAGAATCGACCTGGACACAAATGATAGCTCAACTTAGTGGGTTATAATATGGAAATGTTTTGCAGCAAAATTCTCAAAATGCATGTTTCTAAATGTGGAGAAAAATCAATGCCACTACAGGGAGAGAGAGAAAAAAAAAAATGTAAACTGCAATTATAAATGCGTCAGGGTTGGAATCGAACCCACGACATTCTGCATACCATGTGAGGTAGTTAACATCTTGCCACCTAGTACAATATATCACACACAAATAAATTACAGTGAAACCTTGGATTGCGAGCATAATTCGTTCCGGAAACGTGCTCGTAATCCAAAGCACTCGTATATCAAAGCGAATTTCCCCATAAGAAATAATGGAAACTCAGATGATTCGTTCCACAACCCAAAATACTGTATTCATATAAAAATGATTAATACAAAATACTTTTTTATATTTTTATTTAATATAAAGTAATCAAATTTATTAATTACATTTAATCGTGGCTGGTGTGAGGGAGACGAGAGAGAGGAGAGGAGGAGGGTTATTGTGTAGGACGACTTTCACTTGCAGTACAGTTACTAAAGAACAGTCATACACTTGGACACAAAATAAAAAAATGCTTTACGCACACACACGTGGTCACAGCACTATACTGTAGTAAACAGTATACGCTTGCACGGATGTGACTATACGAGTGAGGCACGCCGACTGAGACCGAGCATGGAGATGATTACCCACAATCCGCAGCGAGAGAAGAGAAGAACCATTGGCTCAGTTATGTATACCGAGCAAAGGTTATACTGTACGTACTGCTCGTATTTGCAAGACATCGCTCGTTTATAAATTATTATTTATTTAAAAATTTGCTCGTCTTGCAAAACACTCACAACCCAAGTTGTTACTCGCAATCCAAGGTTTCACTGTACAATGAACACACTGACCTGTACACACTCTACACGCGGACTCACTCTCAAGCAGAGATTGCAACCAGGTACCCGATACCCGTACCCTACCCGATACCCGGCTACCCGTACCCGGCCACCGTACCCGGCCGGGTACGGGTAGCCGTTTGCGACCCTGGTGCGGCCGGGTACGGGTAGGCCGTGAGTCACTGCTGAGTAACCGTTTGTCACTCATTTCGGGTAGGGTACGGGGTAGGGAACGGGGTACCCGGCCGGGTACAAATGGGTACCCGTACCCGGCTGGGTACGGTACCCATTTGCGACCCTGGTGCGGCCGGGTACGGGAAACGGGTAAGGAATCAAAACCCGTTTGCGACCTCTGCTCTCAAGCACTCGCCCCAACTACTCTTTCCGGTCTGCTCTTGGTGACATCACCCGCCAGACAGAGGGGGAGGCGCCGACTCTGAGGGTGACGTCACCGCGCAACACGGCCGCTCCCCCATACGTCACACACGGGGTATACTCACACAGAGTAGAGTACACTCACACAAAGTATTCTAACACACGGAGTACACTCGCACACACGGGGTAATCTCACACAGAGTAGAGTACATTCACACAGAGTACTCTAACACAGAATAAACTCGCACACACACACAGTACAGTCCACTCACACAGAGTACTCTAACACACGGAGTACACTCGCACACACAACAGAGTAGAGTACATTCACACAGAGTATTCTAACACACGGAGTACACTCGCACACACGGGGTAATCTCACACACACAGAGTACACAGACGCACGGGTTAATCATACACACAGTACACTCGCACACACGGGAGTACACTCACACACGCAGAGTACACACGCAGAGTGCACTCACATGCAGAGTGCACTCACACACGTAGAGTACGCTTGTGGAGTACACTCACATTATTTTTTCTTAGGGTCCTTCGATTTTTTCCCTCCACATTTAGTAACATGCATTTAGATTATTTGGCTGCTATAATCTTCCACGTTTAAAGCCATTTCGTTGAGCTATCATCTATGGCCAGGTGGCTTCTGACAAAAGATTTAACAGCTCTGTGAGCCTTGGTTGGTAATATAAAAATAGTTTACACCATTGGAACTCATTTGCCAGTAAAAAATATAATTGTTTTTTTTACCCTTTTCCTGGCAACAAAACTGACACCTTCTTTACGAGGAGTCATGTTTGCATAGACCACAATACCTGCAGTCATAATGAAAAAAAAAACATAACTCTGATAATATATGCACTATCCTTGATGTTGATTGGTCCACACACCCGAGACAGCTTACCTTAGAGCCTCGTCTCACATGGTGTTGGACCAGATTACGCCAAAAGGCGCACAACTCAAGACAATGCACCATCAGAGAGAGAGACGAGGCTCTAAGGAAAGCTGTTTCGGGTGTGGACCAATCAACTTCAAGGACAGTGCATACATTATCAGAGTTATGTTTTTTTTTCATTATGACTGCAGGTATTGTGGTCTATACAAACATGACTCCTCGTAAAGAAGGTGTCAGTTTTGTTGCAGATAAAAGGTGTAAAAAAAACAATTATCATAAAAATAGTTGTTCATCGGTCTAAAGGGTGCATCAGCAAAACCAACCCGGCAGAACGTCCCGAATTAGAGTGCTGAGACTCATTGTGGTCATGTACTCGAGTGTGCACCATGGTGGCTGGGAGATGTTAACTGCCTCTCCTGGAATACAGGAGGTGGTGGGTTCGATCCCGACCCCTCCTGTATATTTGGAGTTTGCGTGTCCTCTCTCTCTCCCCGTGGTCGCGTGGATTTTCCTCCGGATCCTCAGGGTTTTCCCCTCCACATTAAGAGTCAACATCACCACGCGTTTAGAGTATTTGACCGACAGACCTTTCCACACGTTGATAAGCCACTTTGTTGTGGGCAGGTCGCTTCTGAAAACAAGAGCGGTATAGCAGCTGAAGTGGGCTTGGCCTGGTAAGATACAAAAAAAAACTGCAGAAAAAATTAAAAGAAACAAAGTTTCAAAGTAGTGAGCCAGGTGAAGACAAATTAAACTTAAGCAGAGAATTATAGCAAATGCAATCAGGGAGGGCAGGAGGCAAGGCCCCGCATGGCTAAGCCCCGCGTTGTAATGTTCCAACCTGGACATCGATTCCATA
>NW_024705632.1:0-30584 GCF_018977255.1 Callorhinchus milii | reverse complement strand
GCGTAATAATATGATCATAATAATACTGCTTGCATTTTATATAGCGCTTTTCACATCGGGAGGATGTCCCAAAGCGCTTCACAGAATAGACTGTACAGTGAATTGACTGTATTTTTGTGGGCGAACACGGCAGCCAATTGCGCACAGCAGTGTTCCACAAACAGTCGTAGATTGAAAATGACCAATTTTATTTATGTTTTTGGTTTTGGAGGGATTTTTATTCGGCGTGTGGAGTAAGGAAACTTGCCCAAGGTTTCGCCCTCTGCCTGGAATTGAACTCAGGTCTCTCGCTTGCAAAGCGAGTGCTCTAACCACTGAGCTACAGGACTCCACAATCATAAGCATGCTCATCTGACGTTGTATAACTGCAAGTGGTTGCATTTCTTACATCTTTCTTCTCTCTTTGTCTTTCTGTTTCTCTATTATTTTTCCGTCTGTGTGTATCTGTATCTGACTCTCTCTCTCTATCCCTATCTCTGTATCTTTCTATCTGTGTGGATCTGTATCTGTCTTTCTCTATTTTGCTGTTATTGGGTCTTTGCGAGGCAGGTTTGGAGACGCCTCGCTTTGAATGCAAAAGATTAGGATTTGAGCTGGGAGAGATTTTGCCAACAGGAAGTCCAGTGCTTTCGATTTACATTATGTCATCTGTAGTAATGGATTAAGTAAATGCAAGTTGTTGCATTGTGATGATCAGTTCCCTTTCTCTCTCTTTGTAGCGAACCTCGTGTCGATTGTGATCCTGTCTCGAGGGCGGTGCGGTCTCTCCAAATGTATCACTCACTATCTGGTGGCCATGTCAGTGGCTGATCTGATGGTGATCATCACATCAGTGATTCTCTTTCGATTAATTCCTTCTTATTTCCGAATTTCGTTCGTGTCCATTACACCTGTGTGTCGAGTACAGATGGTTCTGGCTGTTTCAGCAACGTCAATTTCTGTCTGGTTAACTGTGGCTTTTACCTTCGATGATATGTGGCCATCTGTTGCCAAATTCTGAAAATAAAATTTTGTTTCAAATAAATTTCTGGTACAGCGGTGGCGATATTGATTGTGATTTAGTTTGTGGTAAATATTCACTGGGGTTTTGTAGTTGAGCCGGAGTACATAGTTAATAATATACCATTGGTGTGAACCTAAACCAAGCTTTTTCATTTCTCACACATGGGCAGCGTTTGACACACTTAATCATATTTCGACCCCAATTCTCCCATTCATTATGATTCTGCTGCTCAACGCCCTGACTGTCAGGCACATACTGGTGGCCAGTCGAGCCCGCAGGTGATTGCGGGGACACAGTAATGGGACAGGAATAGAGATGTGAGCGACAGTGATCCAGAGATGAAGAACCACAGGAAATCCATCATTTTTACTCTTTGCTGTTTCCACCAGTTTCATATTTTTATGGATGACATATGTTTCATTTTCTATATATTGGAGGATTTCAAAAACATATAATAGCAATGACCCAAATGATCCTTTTTATATTTGCCGGCAAACTGGTTATATGCTGAAGCTTTTGAGTTCCTGCACAAACACTTGTGTTTATGCGGTGACCCAGACAAAATTCAGGAAGGAGCTCAGCAAAGTGGTCACATTTTTATTCATTCTAATTGTTAGATTATTTCATTAACAAACCTTGCCAATGACTACGATAACCTGTTGGATGCATAGAAATCTGGAAATGGTAGACTTTACATACACACTCCCAGGTCAGGGTCAAAGACATTGTGAAGCTTTCTCTACATGTGCATCAACACTCTCGGGACACAGTTGGAGATAGCGTAGAACTCATTCTACACTGTCGCTCTACAGTCCCGGTTAGGGAGCGTTGGCAAAATGATTTGAGATGGTTAATCCCATATGTCTGCATTTGTCTGACTCCCTGTTCACATGTATGTTGTGCTTGAGTACGGCATTATCTTAGTGTCTCTCTTTCCACCTGTGTGAATGTGTCTGTCTGTATTCTTTACAGTTCAGTGTGTGTATGTTTGACTTTATATGAATGTGTATGAGTGTGTTTGTGTGCTTGACGCTGTGTATCACTGTGTTGGATTGCGTTAGACACTGCAGCCGTCGCCGTTTGCTCACTCTTGAATATCAGCAGTGGAAATACATCCGGTATCTGTGTCAGTATATCTTTAATTCACTCTCTCGGTCTACCACCATCCCCCTCCCCACCACCCTTTCCCCGCCCACCAGGGCTGGTGGTATGAACGAATCTATACAATTATTAACTATTAAATAATGGAAAAAAAACAATATTTTAACTTACTACATCAAAATCTGCACGATTTACTCAAATGCGATCATATCCCCAAATTTAATCAATATGTTGTAATTTTAATAATAAGATAAATAATTCTTGTATTTTTTATAGCCTCCTATCAGGTTGTTGAAAATTCTCGAGGCATATAACATAATATACGATGAAGTGGATTGACGATATTTGATGGGTGATTCGTTGCAGCCAGCAGTGCCCCGTAAACAGTCGTTGACCAATTTATTATTATGATTAACAAAAACAGGGATTGCAAGGAACACTCAGCAGGTCTCTCATCTATGGAGAAAGGAAAGGGGTTCAAGGTTACATGTCCATGAACCGTCTTCAGAAATTCACTATTCATCTAAGTTGACCCACTTCAGAATTCCAGCATCCGCAATATGTTGCGTTTAATTTATTATTTTTTTCTTTCTGGAGGAATTATTGCCTCCCAGAAAATTATCCATAATCCACTAACAACCGGTTTCCGAGTTACTGCTCGGCAAAGAGAGGCATTTGTGTGTAGTAAGGAAACTTTCCTAAAATATCGCCCAGTTCCACCTGAGAATCAAACTCGAGTCCCCTCGCTCGCAAGGCAAAAGTCGAACCAATAAATACAGGAAACCAACAATCGTGGTTGAATTAGCTTGAATCAAAATAATTGGTTTAATTTTAAAAGAACCTATCGATCATCCCAATTTAATTTAAAAGTAATCATAAAACATGCCAGTAATATTGCAAACTTCACCCATTTTAAAATCTACAACCATTTGTAACATAATCGCATGAAGTACTTTTGTGTGCCAAGTCAAACTAAGAAAGGATTCAATAATAAAAATAATCCTTGCATTTGATACGGAGTCTTATCACGCCGTCGATACATCTGAATGCACTTCACAGAATGTGCTGTCAAGTTAACTGACTGTATTTTTTGCGGGTGAAATGCAATTTTAAAAAGATTTTTGTACATAAAGACTTCAGCAAATTTGGGGTGCATACGATGAGGACAAATGACGTTCATATGGGTCAGTGACTTGGATCATCAGACAGCGGCACGGTTTGACACAGGGTTGGTGGAAATAACGACAGGGAGGTGACAGGCAGCGCGGGCAAAAGCAGATTAACTATGCCGTTAACTTGACCTACTAGAGAAGGAATTCCAAGCATTTCCAGAAACCAGGGATGATTGAGTTGACCAACGAAAAATCACTGAGACTCATGGGTCTGATTCCTTCAGGAAAGATGCAGTTGGGAACGTTTAAAGCATCCTTACATAAAACAAAGTTTCAACGTCACCGTTGATAAAACGTTGTTCTTTATTACACAATGGTCATAGAATCTGTGATACTCAGAATTGATTAAAACAAACTGTTGGAATCTTGATAAAGCGAATGGATTTTGACAAATATTGGATATCGGTATCACAAGGAATCGATTGACTGTGAAGCTGATTTATTGGGGTTGAATGCCATTTGTCTTTACAAGATCAATCAGTCTCAATAAACGGAGAAGAGCTGAGTTTGGGAGAAGAGCTGAGCTATTGGAGTGGGATACCTAAACACAAATAATCTGAAGGCAAGAGGGATGTACTACAATCAGCCTGGATTAACAAACCGATTCTTCATCAAAGCGATCGTGTTTGTCTGCTCAATTTATTCCCGTGAAATTTTTTAACTTGTCATTGGGAATCATTTGATTTGTTGATATGATTGATTTTGATATGAATTTGTTTACCAATTCATATTAATAAATATCAATTGAATGAAGAATTTTAGTCGGCCCGCCATTTACCACACTGTCCCGAATTCGAAAAACCCTGACGGGATTGGTCGGTATCCATCGGACACTAAAGATAATTGGTAAAATAACCAGAGGAGAGATTGGGATCATGTGCTTTACCCAGAGAGCTGTTAGCATCTAGAATCCACTGCCTGAAAGAGTGGTTGAAGCAGATTCGATAATAGCTTTCAAAATGGAACTGGATATGTACTTAAAAAGTAAAATTTGCACAGCTATGGGGTAAGAGCGTGGGTTTGTTGGTCGCGACGGGTCGGTATCTCAACAAGCCAGATAGACCGAATGCTCTCCTCTTTCCTGGACGGTTTTATGATTCCATGCATATCAGAAAAGGAAATTCAAGCAACAATCAATCCGATAACTGGTACAAGAAAGGCAGGTTGGAGATGGGATGGGATTTTGAGAACGTGGATAAGTTAAGACAGGGTTTTAATTTCAATGGCCGGAGAGAAGTTTACAACATTGCTACCGTGGGTCAAGGAAGTGAAGGTTTGAGTGAGGAGATGGGTGGCGCTGGATCAAAAAGACCCTGTGGATTTTGTGTAGGAGATTGTAGAGGAGAGAGTTTGGTGGAAAGACAGGTTGAAGGTGTTTGTAGATTTGGCGGGGAGCTGTTTCAGCTGCAAATTGGAAGTGGGAGACGATGGCGGTGGCAGAGGCAGCAGAACAGATCCTCTCATTATGCGATGTAAAGAAATCTATCATCTCCTTGCATTTGGAGTTGGAGGACTGGAAGTATCGGACGAAGGAAAATGGGTGTGGGGTGTGGGGTCCGCTCTTTCCAGAAAAACGCTCATCATTGTCGATGGAAATATCAACATTCTTGCCTTCACCAAAATCCGGGTCACCCGAGTCGCCACCTACCTCCTGCCTCACGCCACACAGTCCGGCTACAAGGTCCATCATAACTCATGACATAAAAGCTGTGGTGGAGATGTTGCTCCCATCTCCAGGTCCACACTCGGCCTATCCGCTCACTCTTCCGAAACCTTCCCCTCTCTTGAGTACCTTAACCTCCACCGTCACTCCAAGTATTCCCATAAAGCCCTCTGTATTTACTGTTATTTAACGGAAACCTGGCTCACCCCAGGTAACACCTTACCCCTCACGGAGGCCACACCACCCGGCTACACCTCCCACCACATCCCTCGCCCCAACCGCCGTGGTGGTGGTGTATCCCTTATCTCAAGGACACCACTTGCCCTATCCCCCTACTCCTCTGGATCTTTCACCTCTTTTGAGCACCTCAGCCTCTCCGACCCCTTCTTCCTCTCGCTCAAAATCCTCCTCATCTACCGACCCCCTAAAACCTCTCCCACCTTCATCTCCGATATTTCGACACTTCTTACATCTCTCTGCCTCTGCTCTGATCGCCTCATCATCCTGGGCGACTTTAAACTGCACTTCACCCCCTCTTGCTCCATCTCCTCTGACTTCTCTTCCCTGCTCTCCTCGCTCAACCTCTCCCTCCAAATCAACTCCCCCACTCACAGTCACGGCCACCCACTCGACTTGGTGATCACCGGGGCCTCCGTGTCTCGGATGTCACTATTACCGACAAGGCCGTCTCCGATCACCACTTCATGTCCTTCACCACCTCCACCCCACTCCCCATCTCCACCAGACCCACCACCATCTTCTACCGCCCCTGGAATAAGTTACCCCCACAATCCCTAACCGCTGCCTTGGAGTCCTCTGAACTCCTCTCCCTCTGGGCTTGAACCCTCACTGACCCCTCTTCTCCTCTCACCCTCCTCCACAACACCTTCTCCTCCACACTCGAAACTCTTGCCTCCATCACCTCCCGTACTGTCTCCTACTCTCGCTCCTCCCCCTGGTTCACCACCCATCTCCGCTCACTGAAGAACCAGGTGCGGGCCGCTGAACGCACCTCCCGCAAATCTGGCCTAACGGTCCACCGACAAATCTGGCTGGACCTCCTCAAAATCTACTGCTCCACTCTGGCTTCGGCCAAGTCGTCCTTCTACTCCAGGATAATCCTTGAGGCGAAGAACAACCCCAGGCTTCTGCTTTCTACCACATCCCGACTCCTCCGTCCCCTCCGCGCAGGTCGTCTCCTCCAACCTTCACTGTGAGGAGATGATGGATTTCCTTCTATCCAAAATCAAGGGAATCTGCTGCGCGGTCACTTCCCCTCCAACCTCTACCCACCGCCTTCCACCCCCGCTCCGACTCCTACCCATTTTCGCTACACAATTTCGTACGCGTTTCCCCACCCTCTGTCACCTATCTCATCCTATCCCTGAAGCCCACCACCTGCTCCCTTGACCCCATCCCCAATCCACTCTATCTCCCAGCTCCACCTCCTTGCCCCACATATCACAGACATCGTCAACCTGTCCCTCTCCTCTGGCTCTGTTCCCATTCCCTTAAAAACTGCCACCATCCCTCCCACCTTGAAAAAACCCTCTCTTGATGTGTCGCATCTATGAAGCTACCGGCCCATCTCCAACCTCCCCTTCCTGTACAAGTTCCTCAAAAGAGTTGTCGCCTCCCAGCAGCGCTCTTTACTCTCCACCCAATCATTATTCGAAACCCTTCAGTCGGGTTTTCGTGCTGCCCAAAGCACAGAAACCGCCCTGGTCAAGGTCACCAATGACATCCTGACTATCTGCGACCAGGGCTCCCTCTGCCTCCTCGTCCTCCTCGACCTATCGGCAGCATTCGATACGATATCCTCCTCCACCGCTTGTCCTCCCACCTCAACCTTCAAGGCCCTGTCCTTGAGTGGTTTAGGTCGTACCTCTCCCACCGCCTTCACTTTGTTTCCACGAACGGCTTTTCCTCCAGCCCCCACAATGTCTCGTGCGGTGTCCCTCAGGGCGCTGTCCTCGGTCTCCTCCTCTTCACCCTCTATATGCTCCCCCTTGGCGACATCATCCGCAGACATGGGGTTAACTTCCACATGTGTGCGAATGACACCCAACTCGACCTTTCCTCCTCTACCCTCAACTCCAAGACCCACGATCTCGTGACAGCTGCCTGTCTGACATTGAGTCCTGGACGAGAGACAACATTCTCCAGCTCAACGTGCGTAAAACTGAGGCCCTCCTGATTGGCTCACGTCAGCGCCTCCGCACCTCAGGCGCTGACAGCATCAGCATCCAAGGCTGCACTCTCCACCTCTCAAAGCCATCAGGAACCTCGGGGTTCTGTTCGACCCTGAGCTGTCCTTTCTCCCTCATACCCGCGCCACAACTGGCACCGCCTTCCATCACCTCCGGAACATCGCCAGACTACGGCACTACCTCACCCCTCACGCTGCTGATACTCTGGCCTTCAGCCTCTCAGCCCCTTGTCTCTGGAACTCATCCCACAGTGCCTTCGTCTTGCTTCCTCCCTTTCCTCCTTCAAGGCCGGTCTCCAGACCTTTCTGTTTGACCGTGCCTTCAGGTCCCCTCCCGACTCTCTACCCACTCTTCGCTCCCTCCTTTCCCTCAACTCACCCTGACCATTTCCTCCTTGCTCGGGGCCTGACCCAACTGTACAGCCTTGGGACATCCTCCCGACATGAAAGGCGCTCGATAAATGGAATCTTGTTGTTGTTGTCTCGAAGACGTGAAAAGGCGATGTATCAAATGCAAGGATTATTATTATTATTCATTCCCTAATACAACTTGTCACAGAAAAGTTTTTAATGTGGTTTAAAATGGGTGCAGTTTGCGATATTACTGGCATGTGTTAAGGTTATTTTTAGGTTGATTTGGGTTGATCGAAATGTTCTCTTCTATTTAAAGCTATACTTTTGATTCAATCTAATTTTTCCACGATTTCTGCAGTCCTATATTTCAGTGGTTAGAGCGTTCGCCTCAGAAGTGAGAGGACCCGGGTTCGATTCTCAGGTGGGACTGGAGAGGGCGAAACCTCAGGCAAGTTTCCTTACTTCACACATTTGCTTCTAATTACCTAGCAGTAAGTCCGATACTGGTTGCTTTTGGATTAATCTATCGTTTTCTGGGATAGTAATCCCTTCCGAAATAAAAAAAACAACCAGGAATGAAACTTGAAGTATTGCATGTGCTTGAAATCTGAAACAAAACAGAGATCCCTGGGAATACTCAACATGTCAGACAGCATTGATGGAGAACGGAGAGTGTGTCAACGAAGATGATCTGACACGTTTCTGATGAAGCGTCACGGACCCGAAACATTGACCAATTTTTTTCAATCTCCGTAGGTGCTCCTGACCTGCAGAGTGCACTTATATACCTCTGTTTTGGTTAATAATGATACATTGGTCATTTAATCGATAACCAGTTATGAGGCACTGCTGTGCACAATTGTCTGCCAAGCTTCGCCCATAAAATATACCGTCAATCCACTATATAATATATTCTTTCACATACTTTGGGACATCTGAACAAGCTGATAGGAGATTACATCAAATACAAGAATTATTAATAATATTATTATTAAAATTACAAAATATTTGGTTTGCTTTCGGTATGTTCTCCCATTTGAATAAATCCACGTAAAAATTGATGTAGTGAATGAAAAATAGTGTTTTATTTCCGTTCTTTAACAGTTAATAATCGTATAGATTCGTTCATATGACACCAGCCTGGTGGGTGTGGAGGGGTTGGTTTATGGGGAGGGATGGGATTGTGAATGGTGGTAGACACAGAGAGAGAATGAAGGATACACTCACGCAAATACATGTGATATTAGGACTGCTGGTATTCAAGCAAGAGTGGTAAGAGTGAGCGAACAGCGATAGCTCCAGGTTCCAACACATGCGCACAACATCCAGTGACACAGAAATTCAAACACACAACTGAGCTATATAAAAACACAGACATTCTCACACACAGTGTGTAAGAGACATAAACAAAAAGCTGTACTCAAGCACACGGAACACTCGAAGAGAGTGACATACATTTGCAGACATATGGATTAACCGTTTCGAAACATCTCCCAAATTTCGCTTACCCAGGACTGCAGAGTGATGGTGTCCAAGGCATTCAACCATTATACCATTCTAAAATTTGTATGCATCCAACATGTTATCGTAGTCGTCAGTACGTTTTTTTAATGAAATAAACTAACTATTCGAATGAATGGAAATGTCACCACTTTGCTTAAATCCTCCCTGAATTTCGTCTGGGTCACCGCGTAAATAAATGTGTTTGTACAGGTACTCAGAAGCTTCAGCATGTCACCAATGTGCCGCGCAGTATACAAAGTGACTGTGGTGGAATATGATTTTGAAATCCTCCAGTATAAGAAATGTAGAACATATGTAACCCATAATACTACAAAACTGGTGGAAATAGCAAAGAGTAAAATGATGGATTTATTTCGGTTCTTCATCTCTGGATCACTGTCGCTCACATCTCTATTCCGGTCCCCATTACTGTGTCCCCGCAATCTCCTGCGGGCTCGACTGGCCCCCAGTATGTGCCTGACAGTCAGGGCGTTGAGCAGCAAAATAATAACGAATGGGAGAATTGGGGTTAAAGTGTAATTAAGCGTATCAAACGCTGCCCATGCCCGAGAAGTGAAATAGCTTGGTTTAGGTTTGCACCCCCATGGCATATTATTAAATATATACAGTGGTTCAACTACAAAACCCCAGGGAATGTTTACCACAAAGGAAATCACACTCAATATCGCTATCACTGTACCAGAAGTTTTTTCGGAACAATATTTTGTTTTCAGATTTTGGCAACAGATGGCCACATATCGATCAAAGGTAAAAGCCACAGTTAACCAGACAGAAATTGATGAAGCTGACGCAGCCAGGGCCATTAATGTTCCACACACAGGTGTGATCAACACGAACGAAATTCGGAAATAAAAAGGAACAACTCGATAAAAAATGACTGATATGATAATCACCATCAGATCAGCCACTGACATGGCCACCAGATAGTGAGTGATACATTTGGAGAGACCGCACCGCCCTCGAGACAAGATCACAATCGACACGAGGTTCGCTACAGAGAGAGAGAGAGAGAGAGAGAAATAACCATCACAATGCAACAACTTGTTTTTAATCCATTGCTACAATTGACATAGTGTAAATCGACAGCAATGGACTTGGTATTGGCAAAATCTCTCCCAGCTCAAATCCTAATCTTTTGGATTCCAAGCGAGAAATCTGCCTCGCAAAGACTCAAATACAGTAAAACAGAGAGAGACAGATACAGATACACATAAGCAGAAAGATACAGAGACAAACAGACAGTCACAGAAACACATACTGAGAGAAAGAGAGAGAGAGAGAGACACGGAGACAAAGATAGAGAGACTGAAAGATGCAGAGACACACAGACAGGAAAAGAAATTCAGAGAAACAGATGGACAGAGAAGGAAAGATAGATATAACAACTGGAAAAAAGTTGTATTCATACAGCGCCCTTTGCGCCGGATGCAATGCTTATGCTTATACAGCCCTTGAACACAGCGCTCTGTGTATGTTGTCCAGGCCTGGTGTAAACCCAACGGAAAATAGAAGAGCAAGGATAGCAAGAGAAATTGTCAATACTTTCAAACCAACAACAGGGGATACATTCACACCAACACAGACACAAAGAGAGATAAGGACACACAAAAACTGATGAAAAAACACTCAGAAAGACACGGAGAGATACACAGCACAGCTAGAGAGACAGAGACACAGGGAGAAACAGAGAGATTCATGGAGACAGAGATAAACTCGCACAAAAGGATAAACACACTCAGAAAGAGACAAATATACACACAGATAGAGAGACAGAGACACAGACAGAGAGGTACACTCACACCTACAGAGAGAGGTACATATAGACAGCAAGAGAGAAATACACAGAAAGGGATACACAGAGAGAAACAACCACTCAACGACAACGTTTCAAACGAACAGTGCCTTTCACACCGAGAGAACGCCCTAAACACAGAGAGAGAAATGGAGAAATACAGTGACGGAGTGAGATAGGCAGATCAATACACAAGGACTAGCAGAGAGACACAGAGAGGGGGAAAGAGCGGGAGAGAGAGAATGAGATACAAAACACAGAGAAAGAGTGAGAAACACAGACGAATACACACAGACTGGCAGACAGACAGGGAGATACAGAAATAGTGAAATACAAAAACCACAGGGATAGAATGAGATTCACAGACAGATAAAAACACACACAGACTGGAAGAAAGATAAAGAGATACATAGACACAAAGAGATTCAGATAGAGGGATATACATTGACAGAGAGATACACACACAGGCAGAATGAGAGAGAGATAGAAAGAGAAAGAGACAGAGAGGTATGCACATATTCAGAGAAACACACAATGATGCACAGTGATACAGGGACAGACAGACAGAGAGATAGAGACACATACAAAGGCAGAGAGAGGGGCACAGAGAACACCACAGACAGAGAAAGAGTTACATACTGCGAAAGATACAGGAAGACAGAGAGATACAGAGGCCCGCACAGACACTGAGATACACAGGCACATGGAGACAGAGAGATACAGGATACATAGAGAAAGAGCGACACAGAGATATACAAAGTCAGAGAAAGTGAGGCAAAGACAGAGAGAGATACAGAAATGCATGCAGAGTGAGAGACACACAGAGACAGACTTCTAATCGTTGTAGAAGGAGTGGGTCTTTGAAAATTTGGATGAATTATTACATTTCCTGTCGAAACTTTGAATTGTAAATCAAATTCGGTGTGATTCAGTAAAATAATTACACAATTTGAAACACGGGATTTCTGTGTAATACTTAGAGGTTATTTTTCTGAAAGTCAAACACAAAAATATTGCTGACGTGACTCGCATTCGGCCCTCACCAATAATAAAGTTATTGTTATTAATAATAATTAGAAATTCTTGCATTCGATTCAATACCTTAACATGTTGTTGTGACGTCTCAAAATGGTTCACAAAACATCCTGTAAATTGATGGTGCTCTAACCACTGAGTGCATTAATATATATATTTATAGCAGTATATAGACTGACCAACATATCATACAATGCCACCCGGCGTCATCCAAACATCTCAAAGCATTTGACTAGATTTCATGGCAATGACTGTAATTGTGGCCAAAGGCGGCAGCTGAACTGTGCACAAACAGCCATGAAATGATCTTTCAAGTTTATCTCGGAGATTGCTGCCCCACACACCACATGAAATTTCATTTATTTTCGAATTGTGCCAGGCATCTTTTAATATCTAAAGAGGAAAGTCGGAGTTTTCTTATTAAGTTCTAATTCAAATCGCGGCTCCTCCAACAAGGGTCAATATCCCGACATGTGTCTGGGATCCATCCCTTTCTGATTGAGAGGGGAAAGTGCTACGAGCGAAATCAGGCAACAAGCTTTACTTTACTGCCCACTCATCTCACTAATGTATTGGTTAAATCACTTGCCAGGAACTCCAAATGCGGGGAGAATCGGATAGTAAATTTGTTGTATCCTGTGCAGCAGCGCAGTTGCCATCCTCACAGAGAACTGATAACACCTCCTCACGGTACACACAGGAGCTCACACTAACAAGATGATATTCATTGGCAAAACACACAGTGGGATTTATACCAACGTGAACACTTCATTGAGCAGATTTACTGCACGAACACAGCTGAGTTTCAGTGATGTGGAAAACGTGAACTCTCCTGAGCCGTGCGACGTAACTCAGTTATTTATTTATAACTAAATTGTTGCTTGTTGTCTCATCCATGCGGAAAAATCATCGCCATGACTTCACCACCGGAAAGGCTATCCTGCATGAAGGGCACTATACAAATTCTAATTCTTGATAAAATATCCAAACCATAATGAGAGATCCATTTTTGTAGCCTTTGCAAATGGAAATCAACCCTTGTTTGTAATAAAGGTCCATTCTCAGCTTTAACTAATTTTGAAGAATTTTCGGTGCAGTACATCAATGACCAACGCTTTGGGACCCCAATGCAAGCACTAAGGTACAGTTGGATATTAATCAGCTAATCATGAAATTATTGCACAGAGAATAACACCCATTATAATACATATATTTGATGTAGCAACTTATCATATATTTCAGATGTCTTAAAGCGCTTCACACAATATATTGTAAAGTGAAATGAATGTGCAGTTTTGGGGCGAAACATACAGTATGATTTCCCTCCATTCCATACATTGTGATATAAAATGCAGTTTCAGACTCAATACATAAAGGTTTCAGGCTTGCTCAGTAAGAGCACTCTCACGTTTGAATCAGACGTTTAAGGTTTGAAGCTCCAATTCACTTCAGTGAAGTGTTGGACTCCCCCTCTCTCTTTCTTGCTGTCTTCTATCCCTCTCTTTGTCCGCGCATGTGTCTCTCTCTTTGGCTTTGTGTATGTTTCTGTCTGTCTGTATCTTTCTCCGAGCTGCCTGTGTATCATTCTCTATCTATGCCTTGTATGTCTCTCTATCGTTGTCTGTATCTGTATGTGCATCTCCCGCTCAATGATGTCAATCGCAGGCACTGAGTCAATTTCTACATCTCTGTGGATGACACAAAGTCTATTTGGCCGCCTCGACCCTCGACTCCAGGACCATTGATATTCTGGCAAATTGTCTGTCGGACATCAGGCCCTGTACCAGAGCCAACTTGCACCAGCTGAAAGTTGGGATGTTAGAAACACTCCTCCTTTCTTCCAGGCAGTGTCTGCTCACATCAGGCGCTATGAGTGTCAACTGACACCTGATAGCGATAATAGGAAACGTCGGTGCCCTGCTCATTCCGAATCAACAAGATTAAGATTTTGGATAGGAGTGGAAAATGTGCCAGCAAAAAGATCACAGTTCTCGCTTGATTGGCATTAAAACAACTCAAGGAGCAGATCATTATGATTGGTTAATTCTCTGTCTCTTTCTTGCTCTACATCTGAACTAGTGGCGATTGTAACAATGTCTCGAGTTTGGTGCGGTCTCTCCAAATGTCTCTCTCGCTCTCTGGTGGCCACGTCAGTGGTTGATTATCTGTTGCATTATTTATGATTATTTCCCAAATTCGTTCATGTCCATTATTTCTGTGAATCGACCACGATTGGTCCTGGCTTCTGCTGCATCCACAATTTCTGTCTGCTTAAGCATGACTTTCACCTTTCCTCAATATGTGGCCATTAGTTGCCAAAATCTGAAATAAAAATTTCGCACAGAAAGAAAAGCTTGAACATAAATCGAGGCTCCATTTCCGCCTCACCCAACAGCTCACTGAATCCCTCATCTATGCATTCGTTACATCAAGACTCGACTACGCCAACTCCCTGATTGGTGACCTCCCCAAATCTTTCTTCCACAAGCTGCTGATAATATGGAACTGTGCAACTCGTATCCTCTTCAGCAGCAGACTCTGTGATACCATTAACCACACTGTCCCTGGCTCCACTGGCTCCCCATCCACCAGATAATAGTGTTGGAAATCATCGACCTCGCCTTCAAGACCCTCCACGATCTTGCCCACCACACCATCAAACCCCACCATGTGCACAACAAAACCCTGATTTTCGACAGTGCCTTCGGCCACCCTCCGACCCTCCCCGCCTCGAACTGCTCTGATCCCAACCCCCAGTTTCTGTCCAATCCCATGACTTTCCAGCGACTTGGGACATCCTCTGGATGTGAAAGGCGCTATACAAATGTAATTTTGCATTGTATATTTCATTCTGAGCCCAGGAGCTCACGTGTCAATATGGCGTATCACCTTATTGGTGCCGTAATACATCTAAGCAGATCATGTGCATCAAGAATGGTGGCTTAGAAAAACAGAGTCTGTGAGGGCAAGTGACGTTCTTGCCACTCCAGTGCTCTACACTCCATTACTCCCTCTTGGACTCCAATCCCACCGCCATCCCCGACTCCTATATGTGTTCGTCTGTCCCACGGCCTCCCTCTGCTCCAGCCTGGCACACTGTCCGGCACACCATGGCAGATGCTGCTGGCTGTCCATCAGTAGCCATTCTGACTGCCATATTCCCCATTCCCACTGCAAGGTTCTTTGGTCTCTGACCACAGGGGCCAATCTCTCCACCCTGACCAAAATTCCCACCCTCCCTGTCAGTCCTCTCACCATCCCTCCACGTCCCTCACATTTAGCCACCAACTGTGCCTTCTGACCTGGCCTACAAGGAGTCCAATCCCTCTACAATAAAACGCTTATCATCCAAGACCTCATTGTCGAAGAAAACATCCATATTTTCTCCCTCCTTGAAACCTGGATTACTCCAGGGGTCAACTGCCTCCTGCTAGAGGCCACAACACCTGACCACGCCTTCCATCTTGCACCACAACATAACCATCAAGGTGCCAGCATGCCAATAATCGCCCGGTACCCGCTCGGCTATCCTCTGGAACCTTGCCCTGCTTTGAGTGCCTTACATATTATCCAACATTCCCCTCAAAATTCTCCTTATCTATCGTCCATGGTAGTGGCAAATGTAGTTTGGGCAAGTGCGGGATTAGCAGGTGCGGCAATGGCAAGTTTGGTCGTTAGTGACACGTTTGGTAGTGGCAAGTGTGGCAGTGGCAAGTGTGGTATTGGCAAGTGTGGTAGTCACAAGGATAGTTGTGGCAAGTGTGGTAGAGGCAAGTGTAGCATTGGCAAGTGTGGCAGTGTCAAGTGTGGTAATGGCAAGTGTGGTAGTGACAAGGATAGTTGTGGCAAGTGTGGTAGAGGCAAGTGCAGTCGTGGCAAGTGTGGTAGTGGCAAGTGTGGTAGTGGCAAGTGTGTTAGTGGCAAAGTGTGGTATTGGCAAGTGTGTTTGTCGCAAGTGTGGTAGTGGCAAGTACGTTAGTGACACGTTTGGTAGTGGCAAGTGTGATATTGGCAAGTGTGTTTGTCGCAAGTGCGGTCGAGAGAAGTGCGATTGGCAAGTGATGTAGTGGCAAGTGAGACAGTGGCAAGTGAGTAGTAGTAAGTGTGGTAGTGGGAAGTGTGCAGCGGTGTCATGAATTATGGAATATTAATACGATTAGTGCAGATACATTTAAGTGAAGTTAAAAGGAAATTCAACAGGAAATGGATAGATGTACATCTTAGGCGATTATACAAATGAGCCAGATCAGTCTTATGTTGTTTCGCTCTACAAACAATGAAAACATTCATATATTACATTCTAGACTAATAGCGCTATGAAATATCCTTCTGAAGGGCAACGTATAAATGTAAGTTATTGTAGTTTTCATTGCTGCTAGTCTTTGTGTAGCTTGAAATAGAACAGACACTCTATACAGCAATTAGGGATTTCTACAGAGACTATAGCTCATCCTTTAAGCCTCCCAACGTCCAGGAAACATTGTTTGAGCTGCAGGAATTCAGCAGCCGATTTTGGATAGAGTCATTGACCGGAAAATCAACAAATCCCCTGGTCAACTGAATTGTACCCCAAAGTACCTCGGGAGATATAGCTGGATATCTGTGCAGCACTGGTAAACATTATCGGGGTGACAAAAAACAAAACAAAAATGACTGGTAACACTCAGCAGGTCAGGAACCTTGCCCTGCATCTATGGAGAAAGTAGCGTGTTTCGGAGTCCACGTCCCTTCATCAGAACATTTCAGCTCATGGACCCGAAACATTGACTAAATTTCTTTTATCCAGAGATGCTGCCTGATCTCCTGAGTGTTCCCACGGACTTCTGTTTTTGTTTCAGATTTCCAGCAGCTGTAGTATTTTGCATTTTGACTATTAGAGAGCTAATCTGGTTTCCAAAAGTCACCAGACGAGACGCAGCAAATATTTTACTTCCAGTTTCAGATCGAACTTCGGAAACACTATTTCAGTGAGCAAATAGTAAACCTGTGGATCAGGCACGCAAGGGAGACGTTTGAAGCTGGAATTGTTGATTCCTTTACATACAGCTTAGATAGATTTCTTTTCAGTCATTAAGATTATGGGATATGGTGCATAGGTAGTTCGGGACATAACTGTATTCAACCAGCAGTAAAGTAGCAGGCAAACTAGATGGAAATGAGTCTTTTTTTGGTCGACCATTCCTTATGTTGTTGCAATCTCATATTTGAGAAACGTGACATGGCTAAATATGGCAACTATAGACCCATTAATCTGACTCAAAAATTGGAGCTAATATGGAGTAAATCATCAGTAAGGAAGTGGAAGATTACCGGGGTAAAAATATTCTGATAAACGATCATGGGTTCTGAAAGGGTGGGTCTGTTCTGATGAATCTTACAGATTCTGAGGAGGTGACAGCCTCTTCTGACAGTGGGAAGCAATATGATGGAATATGATTTGACTTCGAAAAGGCTTTTGACAAACTAATTCATGAAAGAATTCTTTACAAACTGTGGTCAGGGTAAGATATGGACATGGATTCAGAATTGTCTCAAAAATATGATGCCAAGTGTCTTTTTAATGTGAGCTGGTAGAAATCGGGAAAGGTATTAAGTTGAGTTATACTAAGAACCTTTCATTACTTGTACATATTAATGATTTGCAATGACAGAGCGCAGTGCAAGATAGTTACATTTGCTGATGACACTAAACTGTATAAATGAGGCTTCACTCGATGCATCAGTGCCTGTCCACATCACGTCCGTGACAGTGAAGAAATGTCACAGCTTCTCAGAAAAGGTGTATTAGACAGAAATCATTTTCCAGATTATGTACATTTTCTATCCTATTCTTGCCATCATTGGTGGGCTTGGTAAGCCATCAAATAGATTGTTGATCTTTTAATCAGATTTTAATGCTCCCTTATACTAATGACAATTTAGCAAGTCTGATTTATTAACTTCAGTTTGATTGTAACTTAATTTAGAAGGTGCGTATCATGTGCAATAAAATGTTAAAGAGCACAAACTGCAGGACAATTTACCACCTCACCTGAACGACAAACTTTCTGACAATGCAGTGCTCACCAACCAACGCACTGGAGTTTCAGTCTGATCAACGTGTTGAAAGCCTTGCGTGGGCTTCAACTCACCACCTCAGAACTGAGAGGCAAGAGTGGAACCAACTGGGCCACGTTGATGTGATTATCACAACAAAAGATGTCAATCAACATCGCATAGTTTACCCCCAATGTTTCTGCCTCACCTATTCCATTATATTGGTGTAAACCCACTCATGTATTTGTAATTGCTTGAATATACAAGAGGTTTGAGGAAAGGCTAGTTATTTAAACTTAGCTCTGCAGTCCTTTAAATACTTACATTCAAGGTAAGCAGCTGATGCTCAAGCTCCGCACTACCGAATGGTGGCACCATGATTCAATGTGTGTGTTTGAGATGTGGGGAGGAAAATGGTACCAAAGCTCTCATGTGTTTCCCGTTGAGTTGTGCTATCCATCAGGTCGCTCACAGGGTGTTCCTTGTGATTGCCACCCACCTACTTAGCGCTCGGCCGTGGACTTGTTGGATGTCAAATGACCACTTTGCTAATTGTGCTTTGGGGGAAGGTAAAGCGGGCTTTCCTTGAACTGGCCCCAAGAGCATGTGATTGGCAACAGATTGACGGAATGGGGTCAACACCGTGTGGCACTGTTCAAACCCTCTCGTTCGAATCCTGATCCACATGGGTCTGCAGTAATACAGACCTCAATCATTACCAGCATATTAGGAAGGATCAGGCAGACTTCCCACTCGGGCCATTTACGGCAAAGCCAAAGCTCAGACACGAACAGTACCAGCTGGACAAACATAGACATCATACAGGCAATGCACTCAATTGACAAACTGTGCAGTTGTAGTTGGTTAAGCTCCAGTAATTGTTACCCAATCTTTTGTTCAGCAAACTGTGTCTGATACTGAGGTGTGTTACTGTAGGAAGAGAGTATGTATTCCATGGGACATGGACATGCAGAATTCTCAATCTAGTTTAAATACATTTCAGCATAAGTATGTGCCAGAAATAATGTGGAGTCTGACTAATAATTATCATCCTACAGGTAACTTACTGTCGATTGTGATCCTGGTCTCTCTACCTGTGTCACTCGTTACCTGATTGCTATGGCAATGGCGGATCTGCTGGTGGTTATCAGTGATGTGATATTAACACGGATTAATTATCTGTCTTTTCTTGTTGGGTTTCTGGATTTGACTGCTGTATGTGCTTTCGGGACCTTTCAGACTGCCACAGCTTCTGACAGCTCTGTCTGGTTAACAGTCGCTTTCACATTTGACTGCTGTGTGATATATTCCAGTGAGAAACTGAAAAGACAATATTGCACCCAGAGAACGGCAGCCTTGGTTATAGGTATTGTGTGTGTACTGAGCGGTCTGAGCGACATCCCCTGGTTCTTTGTGTATGAATCTTTTTTCATTACAAACAATGTTCCGCTGTTCTGTAAACTAAAAGAAACCTTCAACACTTCATCTGCTTGGGCAGCACTTAATTGGGTAGATGTCATTCTAGCCCCATTCATTCCATACTTGCTTATTTTGGTCTTCAATGTACTAACCATCAGACACATTATGGTGGCCAACAGAATCCGCAGACGTCTTCTCAGATAAAACAAACATGTGAACAACAATGACGCGGAGACGGAGAACAGGAAAAAATGTATTGTTTTGTTGTTCACTATAGTGAGAAGTTTCATGTTACTTTGGATGACTTGTGTTATAATTGTGATATATGGGAAAGTCGCAGACTATACTTACACACGTGACAGACCCCCGATCTCTATGCGCTGTATCAGTCCCCATGATTGCTTCCGCTTTCAAGCAGTGCCACAAACTCGTGCATTTATGCTGTGACCCAGAGAGAATTCAGCCAAGAGGAGAGGAATATGGCGGCGCGTGTTTTCAATCCAACGCTGAAACTGATTCAATCCTGAAGTGAATACCTGCGGCTCAGACGCCATCACTGCCTCGTGTGTCAACATTCTGTCCTTGACCGGTTCAGGTCCCGCCTTCCACACCGCCTCCACTTGGTCGCAGCAAACGGCGTCCCCTCCCACCCCCGCGCACGTACGCCTCGTGCGGCGTTCCTTGGAGCTCCGTCCTCGGTCGCCTCCTCTTCACACTCCGCATGCGCCCCCCTTGTTGACGCCATCCGCAGACACGGGGTAAACTCCCACCTGTACGCGGTTGACACCCAACTCCGCCTCTCTGCCCCCACCCTCAACACCAGAACCACTGGCTTCCTGACCGACCGCCTGTGCAGCGCCTCGGGATGTGCTCCCGCCGTGAAAGGCGCTCGATATCAGTGTCATTTTGTTCTTGTTGTTGTTGTTGTTGGGTCTGTGGGGCTCAGACACGCGCTCTCTGCGGGCTGTTATGAAGGGAAACGAGTCTTGTCTGTGTGTGCGATGGTGATCGCCGCGTCCCGGACAGTCACAGCTCTTCAGCCCTTATTGACCAGTCTTTCCCCGTAACCACTGGAGATCAGTTCTTCATCCACATGTATGCAGATGACACCCAACTCTACCTTTCCTCCTCTACTCTCAACTCCACGACCACCGATGTCCTGACAGCTGCCTGTCCGACATCGAGTCCTGGACAAGTGACAACTTTCTTCAGCTCAACGTGCGGAAAACTGAGGCCCTCCTGATTGGCTCACGTCAGCGCCTCCGCACCTCAGGCGCTGACACCATCAGCATCCAAGGCTGCACTCTCCACCTCTCAAAGCCAGTCAGGAACCTCGGCGTTTTGTTCGACCCTGAGCTGTCCTTTCTCCCTCACATCCGCACCACAACTGGTACCGCCTTCCATCACCTCCGGAACATCGCCAGACTACGGCACTACCTCACCCCTCACGCTGCTGAAACCCTGGTCCACGCCTTTGTCACCTCAAGGCTGGACTATGGGAACTCTCTCCTCGCCGGCGTTCCCGCCACCTCCCTCCACAGGCTGCAGGTCATTCAGAACTCTGCAGCTCGTGTACTGTCCCGCACCAGACACCGCGACCACATCACTCCCACCCTCGCTCGCCTCCACTGGCTCCCCATCCCCCAGAGGATTGATTTCAAGATCCTCATCCTCACCTTTAAGGCCATCCACGGCCTCGCTCCCTCCTACCTCTCTGACCTACTATCCCCCTACCTACCTGCCCGTACCCTCCGTTCCTCTGGCTCCGGTCTGCTCCACGTCCCCCGCCCCAACCGCCCTACCATCGGTGGTCGGGCCTTCAGCCTCTCAGCCCCGAGGCTCTGGAACTCCATCCCCCAGTGCCTTCGCCGCTTCCTCCCTTTCCTCCTTCAAGGCCGGTCTCAAGAGCTTTCTCTTTGACCGTGCCTTCAGCTCCCCTCTCGACTCTCTTCCCCCTCCTCGCTCCCTCCCTTCCCTCCCCTCACCCTGACCATTTCCCCCTCCTCGCTCCCTCCCTTCCCTCACCCTGACCATTTCCCCCCTCCTCGCTCCCTCCCTTCCCTCCCCTCACCCTGACCATTCCCCATGCTCGGGTCATGACCCAACTGTGCAGCGCCTTGTGACGTCCTCCTGACGTGAAAGGCGCTTTATAAATGGAATCTTGTTGTTGTTGTTCTCTTCAGACACTTCAGAAAAGGGAGGAACAGGAGACAAGAGAGTGACGGTTGGTCAGGGAGCGCGGGGCGGGGGGGAGGAGGAGATGATTGACGTGGACACGAGGCCTATCAGGGCGCCATCAGTCACATTGACAACACAGCGCACCAATGGAACGAGAGTTTAGAGGCGGGTGTTGGACTCGACCAATGGCGAGCGAGTGGGCGGGAGGCAAGTGACGGTTGGACAGAGAGCGCGAGGCGGGTAAGAGGAGAGATGACTGACGTGGAAACGGACCGCTGACAGCCAGTGTCTGATTGACAACTCGACTGAGCAATCGGAAGCTCCACTGAGAGGCGGGTGTTCGTGGCGGCCAATGGCGAGCGAGAGGGCGGGGAGAGAGTGACGGTTGGGCAGAGAGCGCGAGGCGGTGGGGGGCGGGAGGTGATTGACGTGGAAACGGGGCAATGACAGCTCAGTATCTGATTGACAGAAGCGCTGATGAATCAGAAATGCTGATCGAATTGTCGGATGTTGTGAAAGGACCAATGGGGAGCGAGTGGGCGGGGAGAGAGTGACGGTTGGAGGAGGAGGAGAAGCGCGGACGTGGGGCGGCGGCGAGGAGTTGAGCAGTCGGGGAGGGAGCGGCCCCGAGAGGCGGGACAACTCGGCGCTGATGGGGGATCGGGTCAGTGAGAGACAGAGAGTGTGTGTGTGTGAGTGTGTAACGCCGTCTCCCCCCGTCACTGAATCCCAGTTTTCCTGCCTTTTGTCTGCAGTTTGTTTCTGGTGGGAAATGGCGTTGTGGCCGCACCTTCTCGAGCTGCTGGTGACCGGGAGCAGCTGTTTTGCAGAGAGAGAGAGAGAGAGAGATGGAGCACTGGTGGGCAGCGCCTCCCCGTCTGGTCCCCCGTCCCCCGCTGCTTGTTTCTCAGCCCTGAGGTGAGCGGTGTCTGAGGCTGTGGCCTTCTCCGTCTGACGGCTGTTGTTGGGGCGTCTGAGAAGATCTGACACTGAGGACACTATCCCGGGGAAAGGTCATGGTTTCCGACTCCATTACAACCTCTGTTGTGTTTAAACAATATTTAACTATTGCTTAATTGCTACATGTTCTTGTATTCGAGTCCAGATAGTGTTTACACAATATTCAGCAGATAAAGCAGTGACTAATCTACAGAGAGTTTGTGTATATCGGTTTGATTTATGAAATGAAATGAAGTCGAAGAAACAAAAGTCAGCGACTTAGACTGTGGAAACATCAGAGAAGAGAAACTGATCGCTTCTCAATCTCTCTGTTCGGAGTCACGACTTTATTTGCTTCAGATGTTTATTAAATGCTTTGTGTACTTTTATTCATTGGCTGTTGATTGATCAAATGAAGTTGAATTGTATTATTGTGGGGTCCTTTTGGGTAATGTTTGCAGCACTTGTCAGAGGAGTTGGGTTCGATTCCCAGGAGGTCGAAACTTTGGCCAAGTTTCCTTACCCCATGACTCTGTTTACTGAGCAGTAAGTTGAAATCTGATTGTTAGTCAGTGGACAGATCACTTTTCTGGGACTAATAATCCTTTAAAAATCCTTCAGTATTTTTCATAAACAAATAAAATTTGGTCAGTCAATCCACGATTGCCTGTGGGACACTGCTGTGTGCAATTGTCTTCACGTTTCGCCAACAAAACACATAGTGAATTCACTTGATATTCTGTGTAGCGCTTTGAGACATCTCGAAGATATGATCAGGCACAAAATAATAAGCAAAGGTTATTACTATTATGATTATTACACTGTTGTAATCATTAAATTAAATTAGAGAAGAAGTGCTTCTAGACATCTTGAAGACAGGATAAAGTGCTATATCAAAATGCAAGGATTATTATTATTAAACATTCTGAGACGTGACCATACGAATGGCCTGAATGTGCTAAACATCTGTGTTCCTTTTGTCTTCAGGTGTCTGTCCCTTCAAACAGCAGTTGGTCTGTGATCCCCACCCACAAAGCCACGTCCTGGTTTGGGGGAGAGTCCCAAACAGAGCAAAGAGCTGATGGTGAAATGGCGTCTGTACAGGAACTGGAGAACCTGAGAAATGAAGCCACTTGTTCAATCTGTCTGGAGTTTTATACGGATCCGGTGACTGTAAACTGTGGCCACAGCTTCTGCAGAACTGTATTTTACAGTGTTGGGGCACAGGGCAAGAAAGTGTGTCCTGTCCGCAGTACAGGCAGCAGATTCCCCAGAGGAGTGTTCGGCCCAACAGAACTCTGTCTAACATGGTGGAGAGTGTTCAGAGACTGAGCCTGAATCCGAGGCTGGAAGAGGTGGGAATCCAGTGTGAAGAGCATGAGGAGAAGCTGAAACTGTTTTGTGAAATGGATCAAAGAGCGATCTGTGTGGTCTGTGCGATGTCCCGTGATCACAAGGATCACACAGTCATTCCCATTAAGGAAGCTGCTGAGCTCCACAAGGTATGGAATTGATATTAATCCTGACATTTCACACCGCTTTGTGAGTATGTCTCAAAGTGCCTCAGAATACGCGATAAACATAGCAGCAGGAACATAGGCACAGAAGGAGACCATTCAGGGCTTGAAGCCTGTTTGCCATTCAGTTAGATCATGGCTAATCTGTACATCAACTATAAATCCCAATCTTTGCCCCATATCCCTTGATACCCTGACCTAACAAAACTCTTTCCACCTCAGTCTTAATCCACCGATTTTGGGGGCGAGAGTTCCAGGTTTCTAACTAATGTTATTCCCCTTCTTCTGAGTTCTGTCACCAGAAGAAATACTGTCTCTGTATCTGCTCTATCAAAATCCTTTATTAATTTAAACACCACATTCAGATCACCCCTCAACCTTTTAAACTCAAGGGAATACTGACCAGGTTTATGGAACCCTAAAGTGACCTGACAGTGAGCACAGCTGCCTATTTGCACGCACCAATGTCCCACAAACTCCTGACTCAGACGCCACAATCTGATCCACTGAACCAGGTGTTTTATATGTAAGATTGGTTTGATGACCAAGCGAAAGTTTAGTCCAGCAGATGAAGCTTTGTCTATGTGCTGTTACACTCTATGTGACATATTAGGAAAGAGATGATATTGTGTACAGCCGGTCACTGAGCAGCAATCTCGCCGGCCTCTGCGTCAGAAGGTTGTGTGTTCGAGCCCTGGTGTTGGCTGGTTTGCTGACGGCATGTTAGGTAAATCCAGAAGTTCTGAGCGGCCTCACCATCTGACTGTGTCGATCGAGTGGAATAGAATATTACAGCTCTGTTACACAAGTGGAATATCCTCAACCAGTAATAGTGACTCTGTCCCTTCTCCCTGTTTACTTACATTCACTTTGTTTCAGCAAAAGCTGCAGAAAGCCCTGGAACCCTTCACAAACAGTTGGATGAAATGTCTCGGTGTCAGAGAGAAGGAGCTACTCAACTGGAAATGAAGGTGAGGGGTTTGTATATCAGCTCTGATATAGCCCATCCCATTGATATTGCTGTATGACAAACTTTCCCGCTGTTTCCAACCAGGACCACCCTACAGGTTAGGGCTTGATATCGCAGGGTTAACAGGAGATGAGTGGGTTTACTCACTGCCCACAGTGACTCGTCTGCCTATCCAGGTCCTGCCGATGAGCCAGGCTGGGCTGTGCCGTTATCAGCAGTGCCCTGGGATAGGGTGGACCGGCCTGGCTCAGGAACTGGACAAGAGACCGTCACAGAGGCCTCTCTCGATGCCGCCATTCCATTGCCAGGCAGGTCACCTTGGATTCAGTTCAGGAGACCTCGCTACCCTCCCACTCAGGATGATATCAGCAGGTTCATGGGCAATGTCACCGTGACTGACAGGCTGAGCCCCTGTTCTTGTGTTGGATAATGTTAACATTGTGTTTATTGAGACAGAGACAAGCCGAGCATTTGAGGAAGAACATCGACGCTGAATTTGCTAAACGTCACCAGCTGCTGACTGAGGAGCAGCGAGACCTGATCACCAAACTCAGACTGCAGGAGGAGGCCATCGTGGGCCAAATAGAAAACAATAAGAGCCACATTTCCAAGCAAATTACTTCTATTAATCAGAGAATAGCAGAAATCCAGAAAACACTGACTCTGCAGAACACCGAATTCCTGAAGGTGCATAGGCTGTGTGTCTGGTGTGATAGACAGACAGTGAGTGTGTTAATGCTGGTGTGTGTCTGGTGTGATAGATAGACAGGTGAGGATGTTAAAGCTGAATTTTGAAAGAGATGTATACGAGGGGGAAGTATTTTGTGTGACCTTAAATGATTGAATTACTACAAACTGCTGTGACTCTGATCAGAAATTTAGTTTTAATTCATTGAAACAGTAGATTGCTGATGACACAACACTGACTTAACTTGTCACGACCCCTGACGTCATCACGTTGTCACTATCCCGGCCTCATTTATTTATGAATGTATACATATGCCTTACTGGCCACTCCTGATACCTTGTCACTGAGACCTGTTGCCTCGGAATGATAAGTTATCAGGAATCGCAGCATTAAGCTGCCTCATAGCTGTTCAAATTCATCTCGATGGCTGTGTGCAAGATTGACTGTAACTCTCCTTACTTTTATTTCTTTTCAGGATATCAAATCCATCATTGACAGGTCTGTAATCTTTCCTTCTGTCCATCTAGTTTGTGACATTCCCTTTGTGTAACAGAAAGTGTTATTAGTCACAGAGAAACATACGGGTGTGAGAGCCCAGAACATTATATCTGTCCAGTCTATTTCCAAATTCTACAGGGAATTTAGATGATAATAATAATCCTATCACTTGATAGAGTGCTTTATCAGCTCTTTGAGGTGATGCAAAGCACTTAATAGAAAACACCGTAAATGATTCTATATTTTCTGGGAGAAACACAGCAGCCCATTGCAGTGTCCCAAGCAAATTGGAATCAAGAGGTTATTACCTCTGGAAAATTGATCTGCTAATCGACTAACAACTTGGTTCTTACTTACAAGGTGTCAATAGGAAAGCACTGAGTTGTAATGGAAGGAAATTTACCTAATGTTTTGCCCTACCTGGTAATCGAAACAGGATCTTCTGGCTTGTGAAGCGAGTGCTCTAACTCTTCAGTTGCAGGACTCCACAATGGTGGTGATGGTGAAAATCTCCACCTGAGTCATCGATATTGTGCCTGAATTTAATGAAACAAATCTCTATCTTGTGCCCCGGTCTGCTGTTGACATCAAGAAATCCACAAAAGTGTCTGTTGATGTGGCTGAGAGGGACCTCATTGGGTCTCTGCAGAGCAGAGAGTGGAAACTCCTGTTAAAGGGCATCACTGCAGGTAACACTGGCTCTTACTGTGTTCCTGTGATTGGAGTTTGACTCTGGGAATAGATGTGCAGTAAATGTCTTGTTCTCATTCCTCATCCCCTCGGTCGGGAATGCTGAATAAGATCATTGGGAGCTCAGCCCACCTCAGCCCGCGGTGCCGGGCCCCGGGTCACAGCCAGACATTACTGGGTCCCATGTGTAACCTGAGACACACAGAGCAGGAATCCAAACCTCACGGAAAGAACCATTGAAATATAATGTCAACCGTTCACCACACGATCTCCAACATGTCAACATTCTGTGTTTCAGCTCCAGCCTCTCTGACTCTGGATCCTAACACAACCCATCCCCGGCTCATCCTGTCTGAGGACCGGACCCGAGTTAGAGTCAGCAGGTTCCTGACACCCCGGAGAGGTTCAGTTACTGACCCAGTGACCTGGGGTCTGAGGGGTTCACATCAGGGAGACGTTACTGGGAGGTGGGGGTGAGGAACAGCACACACTGTATAGTGGGGGTGGCCCGAGAGTTTGCTTAGGAAGGGGAATTTCACACAAGGAACTGAGGCTGGAGTCTGGGCTGTGGGGCTGTACAGTGCGGAATATAAAGCTCCAACCTCACCTCTTACCCCCCTCCCACTGAGTGTGACCCCCAGGTGCTGGGAGTGTACCTGGACTATGCGGGAAGACAGGTGTCGCTGTACGACGCCGACCACATGTCTCATCCTTTCACTTTCATCCACATGTTCACTGGGAAACACTTCCTTTACTTCAGCCCTGGCCCTAACGCCGACCTGACACTGACCTGACCCTCTGACAGGGGTGAGGGTGATCAATCAGAGAGAGGTTCGGGGGTTAATGGGCAGAAAGTCGAGGATCATAGAAACAGGAGGAGGCCATTCAGCCCCTCGAGCCTGTTCGGCCATTGTGTAAGATCACGGCTGATCTGTACCCCAACCCCAGTTACCGGCCTTTGCCCCGTATCCCTTAACACCCCGACCTGACAAACCTCTCCCCACCTCCGTCTGGACAGTGAGAATGGATCCAACCATAATCCACAGCCTTTTGGGGGAGAGAGTTCCAGGTTCCCACCGGCCTTTGGGTGAAAAACTACCCCTAATTTCACTCCTAAATACCCCGGCTCTAATATTAAGATGATGCCCCCCTTGTTCTGGATTCCAATTTCTCTGTATCTACACTATCGAATGTCTTTATTATTTTAAAATCCTCGATTAGATCACCCCTCGTCCTCCTAAACTGACCGGAATAGTGACCAAGTTTATGTCCCGGGACAAACTCATATCGTGAAATGTCATTTTGCTTTGTGTTGTGTTGGTATCACAATAAAATGGGCGGATGTACAATCTCTCCGTGTGACTTGTGAGGCTGTGATGTCAGGATTGGCTGTGATGAGATGTGAGACACGACACAGAATGAGGAGCAGATACAGGAGACTCCGGACTGCGGTGTCACAGGGCGGGACAGTCTATAGGGAGGTGTTACTGTTAATATCGACATAGAGAGGTGACATTGTTAATATCACACGATACAGAGGTGTCACTGTCAATATCAGCTATATGATGTCTCTCTCTCTCTCTGTCTCTCTCTATATCCCTTTATTTCTGTAACTCTTTCTCTAACTGTGTTGCTCGGTATCTCTGTCTCTCTCTTAGTCTCTGTCACTCAAGGTCTCTGTTGCTGCCTCTCTCTGTCTCTCTGTGTGTTTCTCTCTGCCATTCTCTGTTCTCTCTGTGCCTCTCTCTGTTCTTCCTCTCTCTCTGTGTCCCCCCGGTCCTGAGCCAGGCTGAGCCACAGTCACTGTCTGCCACAGAGCGGCCCAGCCTGGCTCAGCAGGACTGGGAGGAACAGACCAGACCCTGGGACAGGGACTCTTCCCACTCAGCTCCTGTTGTGGAGTCCTGTAGCTTATTGATTACTGCACTCGCCTCACAAGAGGACCCTGGTTTATCCCTGAACATGGTGAAAAGTTGGGCAAGTTTCCTTATTTCACATCACTGTTTACCTGGCATTAACAACAACAACAACAAGATTCCATTTGTAGAGTGCCTTTCACGTTAGGAGGATATCCCAAGGCGCTGTACAGTTGGGTCAGGATCCGAGCATTGGGGAAATGGTCAGGGTGAGGGAAGGGAAGGAGCGAGGAGGGGTTAGAGAGTCGAGAGGGGAGCTGAAGGCACGGTCAAAGAGAGGACTTCAGACCGGCCTTGAAGGAGGAAAGGGAGGAGGCAGCGAAGGCACTGGGGGATAGAGTTCCACAGCCTCGGGGCTGATCAGTAGGAACCCAGGTGTTAGATCACTTTCCAGGGTTAATAAACCTTCAATTTAATAATAATTTGGTTATTCAATCCATGACATACATACACTCACACACACACACACACAGAGACAGGCAGCAGGTAGACTGTTAATATCAGTCTATATAGAGGTCTCATTGATAATATGTACAGACATGTACACACATTTACAAACACACACACACATAAAATCACACATGTACATACACACATACAATCTCACACACACAAACAGACACACAGGCAACCACACACACACATACACAGACATACTGCACAGCTCAGCTTCCCTCAACCACAAACAACAACAACTTGCACTTATATAGCGCCCTCTATGTAGGGCAGCTTCTCTGAGCTTAACAGTGATGGAGCCTGACTCCAAGCCGGGGGGAGGGATTAGCGGAGGAGGCTGTAACGACAGTCGAAAAGGAAAGTTTTCAGGTAGAATTTGAAAAAGGGGAGAACAGGGGAACGCGGAGGGATTGAACGGGAGTGTTCCAGAGATTTCTAGTGTAGTGACTGAAAGCGTGACCTCTGATGGTAGAGCGGAGCGAGCAAGGGACGCGAAGGAGGCCGGTGCCAGTCGACTGTAGGCGCTGACTGGGTGATGGATTGAGGAGGTTGGAGAGGGAGTGAGGGGCGAGAGTGAGAGGATCTTGAGGTTGGTCGGTTTGGTGATGAGGAGCCCGTGGGCCCGGGCCGGAGCTGGTGAGAGGTGGGACAGAGTTTGTTGGGGTCAGTCTGCGGGCGGCAGAGTCTGAATGAGCTGATCTTGTGAATGGTGGCGCGGGGAGACCGGTGAGGAGTGGGTTGGAGGAATCCGGGCGGGAGGTGACAAACACGTGCCCGAGGGTTTCGGCCGCAGTCGGGGTCCGGACGGTTGAGGCGCACAATGTTGCGAAGGTGGAGGAAGGTGGTCCTGGTGGGGGACGGGATGTGGGGAGGAAGGACGGTGGGGTCGAGCCGGACCCCGGGGTTGGGCACATGGTTCGGGGAGTCTGAGGAGAGTCCGGGGAGGTTGAGGAGCTCAGATCCTCAGGAGTGAAGGCGGTGACGGGAGCCGAGGAGTAGCTTCCGTCTTGTCCACATCCGCGCAGGAAGTCTGCGCTGATCCGGGCCCTGAGTGAGCGCGAACTGATCAGAGAAACACAGAGAGAGATTGACTTTCACGAGTTTTATTAATTATCTGATAACTCGGAATGTGTGTGAGAGACCGAGAGAGAGAGACTGAGACCCACACGCGCTCACACACCCACACGCTCTCACACTCCGTCTCACTGACCTGATCCGCCATCAGCGCCGAGTTGTCCCGCCTCTCGGGGCCGCTCCCTCCCCGACTGCTCAACCCCTCACTGCCGCCGCCGCCGCCGCCAAGTCCGCGCTTCTCCTCCTCCTCCAACCGTCACTCTGTCCCCATTGGTGAAGGGTTTCATATCCACTCTGTGTCTCTGTCTGTGTCTCTCTTGCTGTGAGTCTGTCTCTATCTCTGCGCCTCG
>NW_024705631.1:0-30594 GCF_018977255.1 Callorhinchus milii | reverse complement strand
AGAGCGCCTTTCACGTCGGAAGGACGTCCCAACACCTACTTTGTCAATCTAAAATTCAATTCAAGTAATTGGCAGACTCATTTGTCATGCACACAGTGAAAGAGACACTGGGTTAATACAGATCATCTCCAAAGCAAGATATACAGATATTTTACATACTCTCTTGTGGAAGAGACACTTTGACTATTTCTCATGTTAGGAATTTTATTAGTGATAGGTCAGGGTATTAAAGGGTATGGGGAAAAAGTTAGAAATTGGAATTGAAAAGATTAGTCTTGGTACATATCAGTCATGATCTGATTATTTTGCGTAGCAGGCTTGACGGGCTGAAAGGCTCATTCCTGTACCTATTTTCCTACGTAACGCTAACCTGGGTGAAGTGCAGTATAAAATTCTGAAAGCTGAATCAAAGGAAATCTCATGGAGGTGTGCACAATTGTAAAGCTGATTGAACAAGTAAACCCAGAATGGTACTGAAGGGTGAACTAAGAGAGTAGAAGAGAGTTCCAAATGATCATTTCAGGATTGATAGTAAGAGTTTTTTCTTCACTGAGAACTTGGCAAACATCGGGAACTGTTACCATAAAGCGTCTTTGAGGCAACGGATCTTTGGTGCTTTGAAATAGCCACGTGGTGATTTGCTGTGAGAATGATAGAGTGGAAGTTACTCATCCATAATATCACATAGGCCAAAGGGCCTGTTTATGCAAAACACTCCTATTTTATCTTAGTATATCATGTACCATTAACATCAGATTGTTTTACATATTTCATGATGAGAGCATTTGATCAAAAACAACAATAACAACAAGATTACATGTGTATAGCGCCTTTTTCGTCGGAAGTACGTCCCAAGGCGCTGGACAGAGTACAGGATTTCAGACGCGAGCTGGTGTCAGGATCAGATCAAAATCTGGAACAGTAATATAAAACGTTAGGGAAACAGCTGGTGAATAGGATAGCACTGATAGCAAACGTCATCGGAGGAGTTTTTCAAACAAGGAATATTGCTTCTGTTTCTATTGTTCAGAACAAGTGTCGTGTTATTCCAGTCAACGTATCTCATCAAGAAAATACAACCTGTAAAAACATTCTCTCGAAGATTGCATTGTGTATATCATTGCACTTTTTTCAACAATGAGTGTCACACCAACGATATTATATACCACAACAACACATTAATAACATCCACTTACATAGAGCCACCATGTAAGGATTTAACAGTGGTGGAGTCTGACTGGGAGCCGAGAGTTGTGATTGGGAGATGAGTCTGCACGGTCGAAAGTAAATTTTTAGGCGGGGGTTGAAAAACGGGAGAGAGGTTGAACAGGAAGAGAGTTGCCAGGGAGTGAAGCGATTTCAAAACGGGTGAGAGGATCTTGAAGTCCAGCCGTTTGGTGATCGTGAATCAATGGATCCTGGCTAGAACTGGCGAGATGCGGGAACAGAGTTTGGTCCTGCTAAGTATGCGGGCAGCAGAGTTTTGAAACAGTTGGATGTTTTAAACAGTGGAGCTGGGGAGACAGTCAAGGAATGCGTATGAGTAACGCAGGCGGAGGTGACAAACGCATGCACAAAGTTTTTGGCTGCATTCCGAAGCGTTCTCAGACGCCTTCCGGCGTGGAGGTAGCTGTATAAATCCAAGTTGTTGTTGTTGGTTTTATGTAAGGTAGTGTAGAGGGAGGAGCTGTATAAGAATTGGGCGTTACACAAACGTTGAGATATTATAAAAATGCTTATATTTTTGAAAGCGCATTACGACGTCTTCGAGACGCCACCAAGTGATTCACATGATACACTTCAAGTGCAGTGACCCTGTATTTTTTTGGCTAAAGGTCGCAGAGTATTGCGCAGAGCAGTATCGCACACACAGTCATGCTCTAATTGACAAAGTCATAATTTATTTTTTGTTAAGGGATTATTTGTCCCAGAAAGCAATACACAGTTGACTTAGAAGGGTGTTCCTACTTACTGCCAGGTAAACATACAACCCATTTCCTATCACTTGAGAGGTGAGTGCTGCAACTACTAATCTACAGGCGTCCATTTTGATGTCCTTGAAATTGACCAGTTCTCTTTCTTATTCCACTTTTTCAAAATGGGTGCTTCACTGCTTTGACGTAAAAGCTCTTTGATTCTGAATATTTCTCTGAACCGTACGGAGGCGTGATCAGGCGTTTCGTCGAATGCAAGGATTATTATTATTATTATCATCATTATTATTATTAAAAGCAAATTGGAAATTCGAAACGAGTTCCTGTTCATAGAATTGAAGAGACAAAATTCTGCTGTTGTGTTTACTTGTTTTTCTTCCTTTGGCAGTTACACTTTTGAGCCCAGTATGCCGGACGTTTCCGTAGTTTATGTTTGATAACCCATAACGCGGCTTAACTAAAAACATATCAATGGTTCAGCTACACATCAGCCTTTGCCGTTTGAAACTGTGTCCAATACTAACGTTTTCATAAAACCTGTATTGAGCTGCCATGGATACTATCATCTGGAAAAACTTCCATCTCTTTGCCCAGTAACGTTCTGGGACATTTATCGGCTGTCCTAAACAGAGAGAGGGAGAGAGAGAGAGGGAGAGAGAGAGAGAGAGACGCAGATAAAGAAACACGCAAAAAGACATATTTCTCCTCTCTATAAGTATTGTTGCTTGACAATTTAGATGAATGAGAGTCAAAGTGTGTGACAGAGAGAGAGTGATAGAGAGAGAGAGGGGGAGAGAGAGAGAGAGAGAGAGAGTGAGAGAGAGAGTGAGAGAGAGAGAGAGAGAGAGAGAGAGAGAAAGAGAGAGAGAGAGGGGGGGAATCGGTGGACTCAGCTCAGAAAGGATGACAGACAGAAAGCTGGATTTGTTTGCTGTTTAGCAGCCTTTGAAGCATGTTTACATGATCTGATGTTGTGGTGAGGGAAACGTACGCATATTTCCCGACAGAAAAATAACAGAGTTCCGTTGTCACAGCTCAACCTCTTAATCTCACCTCTTTTTCCACTTTCAGGTTCTCGAAGTTTGCATCTAATTTTTCCCTTTGTGCTAATTTCCACCAAATACACGACAAGCTGAGGTGGTGTCTGGTGAGGCTCAGCTTCAGGGTCAGGACTCAGTGATAGGTTTAGGTTTAGGATTATGGTCTCGACTATGGTTAGGGATATGTTTTATGAATGTACCAGGGGAAGGGGTGTCCTAGGTTGAGGGGAATGGGCGCTTCATAAGCATTGCGGTACGATAGTAATCATAACATTTGATGAAGCGCCTAAATTCGAGACGCTTCACAATATAAACTGGGTCAAATGCGGCAGATGAGTTGAGAATAGAGTGAACATCTGTTTATTATTATTGCTTTGAGTTGGGTTAAGGAAGGTTTATATGATTTCCAGGGGTACGGGCAGTATTATATATTATATTGGGTATTATAATAACCTTTTCATTTAATAAAGTGCCTTATTATATTTTCGAGGCGTCTCCAAGCGCTCGACAGGATATAAGTTAAAGTATAATGACTACATTTTGTGGGCTAAACGCGGCAGACAATTGGGAACCACAGTGTCTCACAAATTAACGTGGAATAATTGACCAAATTGCTATTACTATTATTTTTTTGTGAAGGCATTACTTCCCCCGGAAACCAATTCGCCAATTGGCTGACAGTCGAGTTGCTTCATACAAATAGGTAAATAGAGACATGCATTCGGAGTTAGGAAACTTGCTTTATGTTTTGTGTGCCTGGGAATCGAGCCCAGGTCTTCTGCCTTGTGAGTTGAGTGAAAAAAACGACTGTTTTAAAGAAGTCCAGATTGGCCTGTAGTTGAATAGTTTCGCTCGCGCTCCTTACTTAAAAATGTGCGTATCGTGTGCTGCCTTTTAGTTCTTTGATGTCAATGAACTTGCATTCTTAATATTACTCTGAAACATCTTGACTACGTGATCAATCGATATAACCAAATGCAAGGATAATTATTATTGTTTCTAACATGATCATTAAAAGGAGATTGGAGATTTAAAACGATTCTGTCTCTAGTGAAATGAGAGGCAACATTTCTGTACATCATTCCTGAGGTTACCTTTAGCTGTTTCACTTCCGTTTACGGTTAATGTTTGAGTTATTTTGTTACAGGGGCATTTGAGTGGTTTGTGCTTTACATCCGGTAACGCTGCTCAGCTAACATTACAACAGTGGTTCAGCTATATATCAGCCGTCGCTGTTTGACATCATATGCAATACTAACCGGTTTATATCCATGAATTCAGCTTGTATGGAATCAAACACCTGGATAAATTCCATTCTCTTTCCGCAATAGCATTGCAAGATTCCCTAACGTTTGTACTGAACAAGGCACAAACTAGACCTCAATTTATCATCTCATCTGAGAGTATGAGAGACAAACTATGTGATTGTATGTGTGTTTGTGTGTGTGAGAGACAGAGAGAGAGAGAGAGAGAGAGAGAGAGAGAGAGCGAGAGGGTGGAGGGTGCGTGAGGGAATAGGGAGAGAGAAAATTGGAGTGCGAGATACAAAGGATGTCAGAGAGACAAACTGACAGTGTAAAAGACACAATGTGGAATAAAGAGAGACTGAGTGAGTAACAGAAATAGTGGTATTGTGTGTGAGAGAGAAGGCGACCGAGTGTATGAGAGACAAAGTGTGTGCGATAGGGAGAAAGAGAGAGAGGGAGACAAAACGAGAGAGTGAAAGAAAGAGAGATTGGTGGTGGGGGAGTGGGGGGGTTGTTAGCAGACAGAGAAGCTGAGAGGAAAGAGAGACACAGACGTATTGCGGAAAGAATAATCGAAAGATAAGCATGTTTGGTTTGCTGCTGGGAACCTGTGAAGCGTGTTTCGCTGGTCTCAGGGTGTGGTAATGGAAATGTACGTGTATCTACATACAAACCACAGAGATCCGTTCTCACAGCTCCGTTTCTTTATGAAACCACTTTTTTCCACTTTCAGGTTCTCGCAGTTTGTCTCCTTTTATCTTTAATCTTCGTGCTAATTTCCACCAAACAAATGATAAGCTGTGGTGACCTGGTGAAGTTTCTGCTTCAGATTCATGGGTTAGGGACAGGTTTAGGCTTTAGATGATCATCACGATTAGGGTTAGGGTTAAGGTTTATGAATATACCATGTGGAAAGGTTTGTAACAGGGGGTGGCGGCTTTACAAATATTGAGGTATTATAGCAATCCCAACATTTAATGAAACGCCTTACCACAACTTCGAGACGTTTCATAGCGCATCAAAGTATACATTTTAAGTGAATTGACTGTATATATTGTGGGTTAAAGGCGGGAGACAATTGCTCCCAATAGAAAACCGTGGTTAGTAAGTATTGCTTTTGTTTGGAGGAGGGTTTTGTTTTATTGGTTTACGAAGGGAACGGGCATTACCAGGGGTAGTGGGTGTACCAGGGTAAGTGGCCTTCACTAATATTGAGCATTATAATAATCATTACAAATTTATGAAGTGGATTATCACGTCTTCAAGACGACTCAAAGCGCTTCACATGTTATAATTTAAAGTATAATGACTGTATATTGTATGGGTCACACGCAGCAGAAAATTCCGCAACGCAGTGTCCCACAAAGAGTTGTGGATTGATTGACTAAACTATCATCATAAATTTTCTGGGAAGGGATTATTTCCGCCGGAAAGCGATCCGCCAACAAGCGAGATGTCACTGAACAGAGTCGTGAGTTTGGAGTTTGGAAAGTTGTTTAATACTTTGCCTGCCGGGAACCGAACCCAGATCCTCTCGCTTGCGGGGTGAGTGCTCTAAGCACTATTCTACAGGACTTCACATTGGCCTGGAGGTGACCAGTTGCTCTGGGTCTCCTTCCAAATAAACGGTCGGTTCATGTGCTGCCGTTCAGTTCTCTAATATAAACGCACTTATATTCTTAAAATTGGTCCAAAAAACCTCGATGACGTGATAAGTCGATACATCGAATGCAAAGATTATTATGATTATTAAAAAGCAGATTGGAGTTTGACAGCGGTGTGCTGCCCACAGAAGTGAAGAGACAAAACTTCTCTACATCAAGTATGATGTTGTGCTAAGTGGTTTTACTTCTTTTGCAGCGAAAATGTAGACCCATTTTTGCACCAAGATTTGTGTGGTTTCTGCTTTATATATGGCAGCGCTCTGCTAACACTACAACAGTTGTTCAGCTGCACATCAGCCTCTTAATTTGACAGCATGTCCAATATTAGCCGGTGCATAAAGTTTGAATTAACCTGGTATGGAATCTAATACCTGGATAAATTCCCTTCACTTTCCGCAAGAGCATTGCAAGATCTGTCTTGAAAAAAGGCACAAACTGGAACTTAATTTATATTCTCATCCGAGAGGCTCAGATAGAGAGAGAGAGAGTACGCATCAGGGTGTGAGAGAGAGATTTGGAGCGTGAGCTACGCAGTATGTGAAAGAGAATGACCGAGATTGTGAGAGACATAATTTGCGGGAAACAGCGATTGAGAGTGTAAAAGAAACAGTGTGTGAAAAAGATAGACTGAGAGGGTGAGAGAACAGAGGGTTTGTGTGTTTGTGTGAGAGAGAGAACGAGAGAGATGCAAAGGGTGAGAGAGAGCCTATGACAGACATAATGTGTGTGATAGAGAGTGGGGGAGTGGGTGGGTGGTTGGGGGTGGGTGGGTTGATGGCTGGTGGGAAACCAAGAGGGAAAGAGAGACACGGGCATATTGCAGACAGTCAAGCAGGTTTGCTCTGCTATGGGCAGCCTTTGAAGCGTATCTAACTGATCTGGCGGTTTGCAATGAAATATAAGCATATCTGCACATAGGGAAACCGCAGAGATCCGGTGTCACAGCTCAGCCGCTTTAGCAGCCCGTTTTTTCCATTTTCAGCATCTTACAGTTTTTCTATTTTTAATTTTCATCTTTGTGTCAACATCCACCTAATAAACGAGAAGCTGGGGTAGGGGCTGTCTGGTGAGGCTCAGTGTTAGCGCCGGGTTAGCGTTACGGCTTATGGTTATGGATGTGTCAGGGAGAAGCCTGTACCAGGATATGGGTATGTAAATGGGGAAGGGCCTTCACAAAACTGAAACATTATAATAAACCTTACATTTGGTGAAGCGCATTATGACTTCTTCGAGACGTCCAAATCGCTTGAAAAATATACCCAAAAGCGTATTGCAGACATATATCTCAAATGCAAGTATTATTATTTTATTATTTTTTTATTTTTAGTATTAAACAGCAGATGGGATATTGACATCGATTTTCTGTTCAGAGAAATGAAGAGACAACATTTCTGTAAATGAATTGTGATGCTGTGGTTAAACGTTTACTTCCTATTGCAGCTAAAATAAATGAGCTTTTTATTTGCAGCGAGATGTGTGTGGTTTGTGCTTGATATCGGTAACGCTGCTCAGCTAACACTACAACAGTATTTCAGCGACACATCAGCCTTTGCTGTTTGACGTAATGTCCAATATCAACGGTTCGTACTCATAAACTGAACTGGTGTGAACTCTAGCACATGGATAAGTTCCATTTTTCTTTCTACATTAGCATTGCAAGATTACAATTATTTGTCCTGAACAACGCAAAAACCTCAGTTTATCATCTCAATCTCAGAGGCTCAGGGAGAGAAAGAGAAACTGGGAGTATGAGAGACGCTGTATGTGTGTTTGTATGAGAGAGAGGGGGGTCTTGGAGCGTGAGATAAACAGTGCGTGAAAGAGGCAAACCGGGAATGTAAGAGACACAATGTGAGAGAAAGAGAGACTGAGAGATTGAGAGACACAGTGGGATTGTGTGTGTTTCTGAGGGAGAAAGAGAGAGAGAGAGAGATAGAGAGAGAAGCTAAGAGGAATAGTGAAAGAAAGAGGTAAAGAAAGAGGGAAAGACAGAGGGAAAGAAAGAGGGAAAGAAAGAGGGAAATAAAGAAAGAAAGAAGGAAAGAAAGAAGGAAGGAAGGAAAGAAGGAAAGAAGGAAAGAAAGAAGGAAGGAAAGAAAGAAAGAATGAAGGAAAGAAGGAAGGAAGGAAGGAAGGAAGGAAAGAAGGAAAGAAAGAAAGAAAGAAAGAAGGAAAGAAAGAAAGAAAGAAAGAAGGAAAGAAAGAAAGAAAGAAAGAAAGAAAGAAAGAAAGAAAGAAAGAAAGAAAGAAAGAAAGAAAGAAAGAAAGAAAGAAAGAAAGAAAGAAAGAAAGAAAGAAAGAGGGAACGAGACACACAGAATGATTTCAGAAAGAATGATAAAGAGATATGAAAGTTTGCTGCTGAGTGTTCGAGATACAATGTGTGAGAAACAGAGACTGAGAACGTGAGAAACACAGTGTGTGTGTGTGAGAGAAAGAAAGAGAGCCAAAGAGAGAGAGAAAGAGAGAGAGTGAGTGAGTGAGAGAGAGAGAGAGAGAGTCCCACAAACAGTCGTGGTGGAAAATGACCAATTTATTATTGTTTTTTGTATTGAAGGTACTACTATTAGGCGTGTGGAGTAAGGAACCGTGCCCAAGGTTTCGCCCTGCCTGTAATTGAACCGTTGAAATGCGACTACTCTAACCGCTGATCTGCAGGACTACAGGAGATATCTGTTATTAACCTTTTAATACAGATTCAATTGAGCTGATATGGATTCTGTCAACATAAGAAACTCACTTCTCTTCCCCCAAAAGCGTGTCGAGATCTTTAACATCTGTCCTGAGCATGGCACAAGCTGAAACTAAACTGATCGTCTCATCTGAGAGGAATTTAAAACAGAGGGAGATAGGAAGAGATAGACTAAGAGCGAGACAGATAGACTGAGTGTGTAAGAGACACAGTGTGTGTTTGCGTGTGTGAGAGAGAGAGCCTTTGAGAGTGTACGAGAAAAAGCAGCTTCGTGAAAGTGAGTCTATAAGAGACACAATGAGAGAGAGAGAGAGACAGAGAGAGAGAGAGGGAGAGAGATGGAGACTGAGAGGGAAAGATGGAAACAGAGACTTCAGAAAGTATGACAGACTGACAAGAAGATGTTCTTACAGCTCTGCCACGTTGTCTCCCCTCTTTATCCACGTTTAGCTACTCACAGATTGTCTATTTCTAGCACTTTTCTTTGTGTTAGCATCTACCAAATCAACGAGAAGCTCTCTGGTGAGGCTCAGGGTTACAGCCAGGTTTTAGTGTCAGGGATAGGGTTTTGGATCAGATTCAGGGTCAGGGTTCGTGTTAGGAAATCGGCTTATGGATGTTGCAGGGGGTAACGCTGTATCTGGTTTTTGGTTGGTACCAGGGTAAGGGGCTTCATAAATTTGAGATATTATAATAAACCTTACATTTGATAAAGCGCCTATCATTTCGTCGTGGAATTTAAATGAGTTTGAAAGGATATCCTCCACAGTATAACTTTGTGGGCCAAATGCGGTACAGAATTGCGTACAACAGCGTCCCTCAAAGAGACGTAGATAAAGTGAACAAATAATTATTATTATAGTTTTGCGCAGCGTGTTAGAGTTATGATTTAACCATGGGGAAGGGTATTATCAGGGGAAATGGGTTTACCAAGGGGCGAGGGCGACAAAAACATTGAGATATTAAAATAATGCTTACATTTGTTAAAATGCCTTCAGGCGTCTTCGAGACGTCTCATACCGCTTCACAGAATACACTCTAAACTGTAGTAACCGTACATTTTGTGAACACAATGCAGCAGACAGTTATACATCGCAGTGTCCGACAAATTTTCGTTGTTTCATTAACCAAATTATTATTATTATTTATATTATTGTGAAGGGATTATTTCCCCCAGAAAGCGATCCACGGATTGACTAACAAGCAGGCTGCTACTTACTGCTATACAAACAGAGGTGTGTGTCGAGAAATTAAACTTGGATAACGTTTCTCCCTGCCTGGGAATCAAACCCAGTTCCTCTTCTTTGCAAGATTGATGCTCCAACCGTTGCTCTGCAGGCCTCCATTTTAACCTGTAGTTAACTGATTTAGCCCGTTCCCTGTTTAAAATGGGAGATTCATGTGCTGCTTTTCAAATATCTGACACGAATGCACATTGATTCTTTATATTGCTCTCAAAGCCTCAAAATCGTGGTAAGGCGATATATCAAACGCAAGAATTATTATGGTTATCATAAAGCAGTTTGAAGTTTCAAACGGTTTTCTGCCCAGTGAAAAGAAGAGAGAAAACTTCTCAACATCAATTATGGTGTTGACTTTTGTTGTTTTTCTTCCTTTTGCAATTATATATTTGAGCAATTTTGTGCAGCAAGATTTTTGTAGTTTGTGCTTTATATCTGGCAACGCTGCACAACCAACATTAAAACAGTGGTTGAACTACACATCAGCCTTTGCCGTTTGACAAAATGTCAATATACGCTTGACCTGATCTTAATTCAGGACCACTCTAAGCGATTCTAAAACCTGGTGAAGCACACTCCTCTCTCGTTGATATCGTCTCGGGAACTCTAACATCTATCCTGAACACGGCACATATTGGACAACAGTATATCATCACAACTGCAAGGCCCACAGAGAGGGGGGGCAGAGACTGAGAGAGTCAGAGATAGAGACAGAAACAGAGTGGGGAAGTTAGACACTGAGAATCTTCAGAAAGAATGAAAGAACACACAAGCGTATTTTGTCCACCTTTGGGCAGCGTGTTAAATGATATGATGGAATAGCTTGTGAAACGTAAGCATATTTGTTTACAAAAAGCCACAACGATCCTTTTGTTAAAGCTCAGCATCATTGTCTCACTTGTTTCCCCACTTTCAGCTGCATACAGTTCGTCGGATTTTAGTTTTTCTCTTTGTCTTAATTTCCACCGAATAAGCGAGAAGCTGACCTGAGGGGGTGACTTGTGATGCTCAGGATTAGGTTCAGGGGTTAAGGTCTGGGTTAAATTTACGGTTACGTTCATACCTAAAGCTATGGATGTAACGGGGGGATGTGTTTTATCTGCGGAAGGGTTTGTACTGTACGGTGGTCGCTTCACAATCATTGTGATTTTATAATAATCCTTAAATTTAATAAGGTGCCTTATAAAGTCTTCGAGACGTCCGAAAGCGCTTCACAGGATATAGAATGAAGTGTGCAGATTACATCTATTTTGTGGCATAAATGTGGCAGGCATTTGCAAACCAGTGTCCCACAAACAGTCGTGGATTGGGTGACCAAATATTTTTTTTTATTATTTTGTGAAGGGATTGTTTCCACGGGACAGTTTTCAGCCAATTCACTAACATCCAGTCGTTGCTTACTGCTAGGCAAACAGAGGCGTCTTTGTGGAGTAAGGGAACATAACTAATGCCCTGCCCGGTAATCGAACCCATGTCCTCTCGCTTGCGAGGTGATTGTTTTTAACCATTGATATAAAGGAGTCCATATTGATCTGCACTTGACTAATTTCGCTCGTTCTGCTCCTTAAAAATGCGCGTTTTATGTGCTGCTTTCATTTCTCCGACGCAAATGCATTTGTATTCTTATTATTTCTCTTAATAGCCTTGAAGACGCGATAAGTCGCTTGATGTAATGAAGGGCTTTTATTTTTATTTAAAAAGCACATTGGAAATTCAACGCTGTTTTCTGCCTGGGGAGTGGAGAAGCGAAAAGACTTCTCTACATCAATTCTGGTGATGTATTTAATTCTTTTTCTTGCTCTTACAGTTAAACGTTTGAGGGATTTTTGCATCAAGCTTGATGTGGTTTGAGCTTTATATCCGGTTACACTGCAGAACTCACACCACAGCAATTGTTTACCTGCACATCAGCCTTTGCCGTTTGACACCATGTCTATTTTTAATCTTTATATACAACTAGAATTGATCTGTTGTGGAATCTAACACCAGCGAAACTCGCTTCTCTACCCCAAAATTGTAGCGAAATCATTGTTATCTGTCGTCAATACAAACTGGAACAAAATGTATTGTCTCATCTGAGAGGAAGATAGAAACAGAGGGACATAGAGAGATAGACTAAGAGCGAAAGAGAGAAGCTGAGTGTCTGAGAGACAGAATGAGTGAGAGAGAGAGCGATTGAGGGTGTGAGACAAAATTTGTTGGTGAAAGTCAGAATATGAGAGACACAGTAAGAAAGAGAGTGAGCGAGAAAGAGAGAGAGAGACGGTGTGCGTCGGTTATGGATGGGGTGCGGCGAGGGTGCTGTGGCGCGGGAGGCGGTTTGCTGGGAGAGGAAATAGAGAAGGTGGATGACAGGGAAAGATGGACATAATTCAGAAATAATTACAGACAGACAAACTGGACATATTCAGAAATAATTACAAACAGACAAACTGGAACTAAACTTAACGTCTCATCTGAGAAGAACATAATAAAGAGGGAGAAAGAGAGATAGACTAGGAGCGAAAGAGTGAGAATGGGATTGTGAGAGACACAGTATGGTAAGAGACAGAGAGCGAGCGATTGAGATTGTAACAGTCAAAGTGTGTTTGTGAATATTTATGAGAGACAAAGTGAGAGAGAGAGGGAGGGAGAGAGACAGAGAGAGAGTGAAACAGAGAGATACACACAGAGAGGGAGAGAGAGAGAGAGAGAGAGAGAGAGAGAGGACGGGAAGCGGTGGTGGGAATGGGGGGGAGATAGACAGAAGCTGGGAGGGAAAGATGGACACAGGGAGATTTCAGAAAAAATTACACACAGCCAAGCAGGTTTTCTTTGCTTTGGGGCAGATTGCGAAGCTATTTAGATGAACTGATGGTGAGGTGAGGTATAGTTAAGCACATTTACTCACAGAGAAAAACAAGAGATCCTTTGCCATAGCTCAGCCACATTGTCTTAACTTTTTTTCTAATTTAAGCTACTCACAGTTTGTCTGTTTCTATTATTTTTTCTTGTTTAAATTTCCACGAAGTAAATGAGAAGCTGAGGCGTGGGATGCCTGGTGAGGCGTAGAGTTAGGGCCAGGTCTACTGCTCAGGGTTCAGGTTCAGAGTTAGGGTCAGGGTTAGGAAATGGGTTTATGGATGTTCCACGAACATAGACAGATTGTCGGGGAAAAGTGGAAGGGGCTTCACAATATTGAGATACTAAAATAATTCTTTCATTGGACAAAGAGCCTATTCAACTCTTCCAGACATCTCAATGCGTTTGACAGGATTTCATATAGAGTGTAGTGACAGTAGATATTGTGAGTCAAATGCGGCGAAAAATTGCGCACAATACCTTCCCACAAATAGTCGAGGAGAGAGTGACCGAACAATCATTATTTTTAGTGGAGGGGGTTAGTATTTTACCTCACGGTTCATAGAATATATTCTAAAATATAGTGTCTGTATATTTTGTTACCCAACTGCGACGTACAATTGCGAACCGCAGTGTCCCACAAACAGATGTGGATTGAGGGAGCAAATAATTATTAGCATATTGTAGGTTTGTGAAGGAATTATTCCACCCCTGAAGCACCCCCCCCCCCCACCCCACCCCACGCAAAGCGATCCGCCATTTGATTGTCAAACGGTTTGCCACTTACTGCTAGGAAGATAGAGGCTTGCGAACGTATTAAGGAAGTTTGTCTATTGTTTTGCCCAACTGGGAATAAAACGCTGGTCTCTCGCTTGCCAGCTGAGCGCTCCAATAAATACTACACAGTCCTCCATATTCACCTGCAGTTGACTAATTTCGCTCATTCTCTTTTTTAACAAAGGGTGTAACCTTTGCTGCCATTCAGTTCTCTAACATAAAAGCACTTTGATTTTGAACATTTCTCTGAATTGTCTCGAAGTCTTGGTAAGACGCTGTATCAACTGAAATGGTAGGAGATTCGAAGCAGGTTTATAGCCAATGAAATGTAAAAACAAGTCTCCCATTGAGAAATCCTGCGGTAGTATTCAGTTGTTTTTCCTCGTTTTGCTGTTAAATGTTTGAGCCCATCGGCCAATGGAAACAGGTTCTCCCTATCTACTCTATCATAATTTGGAACACTTCTATTAAACCCACAATTAACCTTCCCTGCTCTAAGGAAAACATTCGCACTTTTGTTTTCTCTCCAGTCAACTGTAGTCCCCAATTCCTTGCATTATCCTGGTAAATCCATTCTGCACCCACTCCAAGGCATTGTTATACTTCGTGGAGTTGCAGGTAACTGCTGGATTTTAACACGCAAAAACCATACAGCGTGTCCACTGTGGACACTGGTAGGTTGCCATTGTATGTCGAACCCAGAGCCCACCACTGCATCAGGTTACATATGGTTAACAACCATTACAGATGCACAGTGGGCGGAGGTGTATATGACGGGGGTGCTTTAGTTCCAGCGCAATACACCATGAGCTGCTTTCGTGTGGACAGTGTAGAGAAAGAGTCTCATGCTTCTCCTGACATCTTCTTCATGTGGTTTTCCTACAAGTCTACGAAGCAGCCCCTCCCCACACTCCCTCCCCCACCCCTCCCCTTCCCAGACACAAACACACAACACCGACACAGGCACAGTCTTTAGACTTTGTTCATGAAAAGCCGATTCTCATCGTCAGAATGAAGCCACTTTTTGTTTTCCTCTTCGGTGAGTATTATTTCAAACGAAATCACAGAAACTGATTTTCAGGCGGGTCTTGAAAAAGTGTAAAGAGGACTGAAGGCAAAAGGATTTGAGGGAGAGTGTCACAGAGTTTTGTGGAAAAGCGCGAACTTCGATGTTGGGGTGGAGGATGCGAGGGATGAGCAGGAAGTCGGTGCCCGTAGAGCGGAGGCGAAGGGAGTTGAAATGTGGAGTTAGGATGTCAGAAAGATTGGGTGGTGCCAGGGAATGAATGGATTTGAACAAGAGTGTTCGGATCTCTGTATTGATCCATTCGGGGATGGGGAGCCTGTGGAGGCAGAGCTAATGAGATGTGGGTACGTCTCAAGACCTTCCTGGAATCATTATCCATTCAGCGCCTGGTTAAGTTGTTTTGACGGCTTGTTAACTTAATTTGATAATTTGGTTAATTTGATGTGAACTTAATTGGTGTTATTGTCACGGACAGACAGAGACGAGAGAGAGGGAAGGAAACCGGAAAGAGGAGTAGAGTAAGCGGATGAGAGAGGAGAGGAAAGAGGAGAGGGAATTGGGCAGGTTGTGAGGGGATTATATAGAGCAAAAAAGACATATGAGAAAGGGGAGAGAAGAGACGAGAGAGGATTCAAGATGTCTAACATGCTTTGAATAAAAATATTGTTGATGCCCGCTCTCCCACTGGAGCTCTCTATTCGAATACCATTCACTGCTCTCTCCCTCCCTGTCATGTCTCTGCCGGTGCTCACACTCCAACTGGAGCTGCCTGCAAAAATCCTATTCCCTGCTCTCTCTCTCTCTCGCTCTCGCTCTCTCTATCCCCATCGTGCCTTTGCTCATTCCCCCATTGGGATCTTTTTCAGCGATGATCTCATATGATGATCTCATATTTTTATTCAAATGGCTAACCTGTAGTTACGTTCCGATCATTGATGGTATTAGAGAACCGGCAGAGCAGATGCTTGATTATATGAATTACTGTATTAACAATTCCTGCTTTGATCCTGTTATGTTTTTTTCCTTGCGCAGTAACACATCTGGAGAGAAAGACCGTGAAATGTGCAGGTCAGTGACACAATCTCAAAGCAAGATGCTGCTGTGGGAACATTAGTTGGTGAAACTTGGCCTCTCTTCAGCTCCATCTTGGGAACAGGAGTAAAAACCATCACACAATCCATAGGCAACGTTGGAAGTCTATTTCCAACTATTGGCTTGTTCCACACACACACCATACCACCAATGGTGACTGCGCTTTTAGCCACTTCGCCCGAAAGACTGAAATATTCTTCCTCTACCCCTCCACATTAATAATAAAAAAATAATAATCCTTGAATTTGATATAGCGCTTTTCACGTCGGGAGGACTTCCCAAAGCGATTCACAGAACACACTGTAAAGTTAATTGACTGTATATTTATGGGCGAACGCGGCAGCCAATTGCGCACAGCAATGTCCTAAAAAAAGTCGTAGTTTGAAAATGACCAATTTATTATTGTTTTGGGTTTTGGAGGGATTATTATTAGACGTGTGGAGTAAGGAAACTTGCCCAAGGTTTCGCCCTGACTGGAATTGAACTCAGGTCTCTAACTTACAAAACGATTCCTCTAACCACTGAGCTGAAGGAATCCGAATATTGACCCTTCCTTCTCCATCTTCAGATGTATCCAGGCGACATTCCTATTCGACCGTAGCTGAGGCCACCTCGGCATCCCGTCAGTTCGGAGCTGTGCTCCACCGATGTCACGCGCTCTGGGACGCTACCCTGTGTGAGGATCCCTATGTAAATGGAAATTGTCATTCGCACAATTTTGGGGGGCATCTCGTATCAATATATAGAACATAATAAACTTATCCATTGTATAGGCAAATATATAAATACAAAGTATATGCAAAGCCTGTGCTTGAGTGGTTTAGGTCGTACCTCTCCCATCGTCTTCACTTTGTTTCCACGAATGGCTTTTCCTCCAGCCCCCGCACTGTCTCGTGTGCTGTCCTTCAGGGCTCTGTCCTCGGTCCCCTCCTATTCAACCTCTATATGCTCCCCCTTGGTGAAATCATCCGCAGACATGGGGTTAATTTCCACATGTATGCGGATGACACCCAACTCTATCTTTCCTCCTCTACCATCAACTCCATTATCACCGATGTCCTGACAGCCTGCCTGTCCGACATCGAGTCCTAGACAAGAGGCAACTTACTTCAGCTCAACGTACGTAAAACTGATTGGTTTGCGTTGGCGCTTCCGCAACTCAGGGGCTGACAGACTCAGCATCGAAGACTGCACTCTCCACCTCTCAAAGCCAGTCAGGAACCTCGGTGTCCTGTTCGACCCTGAGCTGTCCTTGCTCCCTCATATCCGCGCGACAACTGGCACCGCCTTCCATCACCTCCGGAATATTGCCAGACTACGGCAGTACCTCACCACTCACGCTGCTGAAAGTCTGGTCCACGCATTTATCACCTCAAGGCTGGACGAAAGGAACTCTCTCCTCGCCGGCCTTCCCGGCACCTCCCTCCACCAGCTGCAGGTCATTCAGGACTCTACTGCTGATGTACTGTCCCGCACCAGGCTTCGGGACCACATCACTCCCACCCTCGCTCGCCTCCACTGGCTCCCCATCCCCAGACGATCGAATTCAAGATCCTCATCCTCACCTAGAAGGCCACTCACGGTCTTGCTCCCTCCTACCTCTACCACCTACTATCCCCCTACCAAACTGCCCGTAACCTCCGTTCCTCTTGCTCCGGTCTGCTCCACATCCGTCTCCCCAACCGCCCTATAATTGGTGGCCAGACCTTCAGCCTCTCAGCCCCTAGGCTCTGGAACTCTATACCCCAGTGCCTTCGACTTGCCTCCTCCCTTTGCTCCTTCAAGACCGGTCTCAAGACCTTTCTCTTTGACCGTGCCTCCAGCTCCCCTTTCGACTCTCTACCCCCTCCTCGCTCCCTCCCTTCCTCCCCTCACCAAAACTATTTCCACCTGCTCGGGTCCCGACCCAACTGTACAGCGCCTTGGGACGTCCTCCCGACCTGAATGGCGCTCTATAAAAGGAATCTTGTTGTTGTGGTTGTTGCATAACTGCATAACGTATAATCTGATATAAAGAATTTTTTAACATGTCATAAAATATAATAATCTAATATAAGATATATTAATAAACCCTGCATTTGATATAGCGCGTTATCACGTTTTCGAAACGTCTCAAAGTGCTTCACAGATATGCTGGAATTAGAATCGTCTCCATAGGCAAAAGTGGCAGGAAATAACACACAGTGGTGACCCCGGAAAAGAAACCCACTAATTGTTTCATGGTTTCCCATTTTGCTAGATTAGCAGTGGCTTGTGTAGTCAGGAAACTTCCATAACAATTAGTTTCACTCGGAATCTAACTAACAATTTATAACAATCTATAATAATGTATAACAATCTTCAAATAAATATAAAAAACTAATATAATTATAACAATCTGTTGTAAAGTATAATAATATAAAGTAAAATAGCAACGGTAACGTTAGTTGTGTAATAAACTGTTAATTTACTCTACACCCGGGTGGTGGACTGCATGTAGCTTACAATCACTGCAACCATTATAATGACAGATATTGTTATTGTATTGTTCACTCGCCAAACGCTTTCCTACTGTTACAGACGCTCTGTAAATATACATTGTGTTGCATTATCCTGGGTGACAGGAAGTAGAACAACAAACATATTCTCAACGTGATGTTTTACAGCGAATGTGAGCGTGAGACTGATGAACGGCAAGAGCCCGTGTGCCGGGAGAGTGGAGGTTTACCATAGAGGAAAATGGGGCACAGTGACTGGCTACGGCTGGGATATGGCTGCCGCGGCTGTGGTGTGTAAGGAGTTGGGCTGTGGGACCGCGCTGTCAGCATCAGGAGACGCTCAGTTTGGGAAGGGCTCAGGTCCCGTTGTGACGGCGAATGTTCAGTGCAGAGGAAGTGAATCTACTCTGAGGGATTGTAACTCAGCGACATGGGGTCACCATTCCTGGTTACACTCCTATGATGCCGGCGTCATCTGCTCAGGTAAACAATTCATTCTCTGATCAGTTTTCATTTCTTATATTTCCGCTTAACCACAGTTTGAGAAATTCTGATAAACGTTTATATCCCACAATATGTTTGTTTAGTATTATTAACTCTGTGGTGGAGGGGGGTGGGTTGGGACAGGCTCATGGACCATGGAACATTATTCAGCGTCAGACACCTATGATGTCGGCGTCACGTACTCAGGTAAATAAGATCATGATGAGCAAACTGCAGCCTGAGCACAGGGAGCACCGGGGACAAAGAGTCTCACGGTCCTGATGGTCACTGTCGCAGCACAGATAAGAGCGAGTGTTTGTGAGGTTTTCTTTACCGTGTTTTAATTCCTGATTCGCTGCACAAACCTACCATTTCCCTGAAGACAGACTCCCGGGTGTTTGTGAGAGGTTAAAGCGCTGAGAACTCGTGTTCTGGGAATTATCCTGGCAGCGAATTCTCTTTATACAGAAATGGTGAGATTATCACATCACAACCAGCTCCAAAGAATAACAACACGGCCACATTCACCCCGTGGGAGATTAGTGCAGGAAACTACTGGTATCAATATACTACACACATAGACGGTCGAGAGTGCACATCACCAGAGTGTGAGCGATTGGGAATCTCTGTGCGTGGTAAGAGTTGAGTAAAATCTCATACAGTAGCCTGTTTGTTTTTTGACCATTTATAGCAGCTCCTGTTCTTGACACGCTTTACTCCATCGGTCTTATTTCCATGTTATCTCTTGATGTTGTTTGGATTGTTTCACTCAAGCGAACAACCGTCCTCGCGATACAACAATTTCCAAATCCAAACAACCGATGGATCCCCACACGGCAGGTCCGGGTTAAACATTCTCTCCTCACCCATTAGGCAGAGTCGTCGCAACTGTTCTATCCTGAACTCTTTACCGTGTGAATTTCCGCGAGACAAGGATGGGAAACACCAGATCCTGCTGTTATATAACAGCTGTTATTTAACCAATTACACCGGAAAAATTGCTGTTGAGCATAGTCTGGAACACAACACCTTCCTGTCAAGTGAGGACCTCCCAAAACGCTCACACTGTTTTGTGGCAATAAAGCCAAGTAGGACGAATCCCAGGTCCCCGTGATCGATTATTCCTCAATCTCTTACTGATGACTCAGTATCGACTGTGCTGGCTTCGGCAGAGCCCTACAATTCTGCGGATCTGTATGGCTGAAGGACGGGACTGGAGACCACCATCAAGGCTGGACTCGAATCCCAACTTCCAAAGCTTGGCAGGTCACCAGCGCAGCACCTAATGAGAACATGATTAGCTACCGCTTACCTGTGTCAGGGGCTAGAGGCTTGTCTCATGAGGAGAGACAAAGAAAGCGTGGGCTATTTTGAAGGGAACAGAGAAAACTTTACTTTCTATGTCGAAGTGGGGGGGGGGGGTGATACCTTAGTGAGGTCTTTAAAATGATGAGTTTTCTAAGTTCACAAGTTTTTTTGCCCATTTCCCTCTCTAGCAAAATTGGCTTGGATGCACATTGCAGGACTGGCTCTGGGGACTTTCACTGTGATAGCGATCATTGCGTTTACACTGGGATTCTGTGTGTATAAGAGAGGTAAGTGTCCATTAATATCAGTGAATATAGTTTATAATTGTTGGGAATCAAGGAAGATAAAACAATAGAACTAACCACTGTGTATTGCTTTTCTGCTGTTTCAATGAGTGTAAATGAGTACCTGAGAACAAAGCTCCGTAACCAATTTCTATGTTTATCAACTAATCTATAACGGTAGAGATTAGACAACAGCATTTTCCTGAGTTAGAACGACATGCCTCTGTTCGTGTTAGGACAATCGCAATGGACTGTTTTATACTTAACTTTGAGTACCTGACAATATCGAGGTTCATATGCAAGGTCCCTCTTGGTTTGAGATTATTGTTAGCAATACCCAGGGCAGAAGCTACTGCAATTTGAAATTATTGGTTTAATGTTAAGTTATTTCGCCTATACCACCTGTGAGAACGTTCAGACGAAATCCTGCCTACCTGATCGTTTGGACGTTACAGATCCTGCAGCACCTTTCGAAAAGAGAAGCGAGTTTCTCCCAGTATCCTCACCAACAATCTTCAAAATAACATGAGCCAATAACTCCATGGCTGCTTCTGCGACAATATTGTGTGCAATTGACTGCTGCGTTTCATTTTTAAATATGCCCAGTGACTACAATCGGAGTAAAGCAATACCCTTGCGTTATTCGGAATAGTAATAGTAATATTAGACAAGGTTTAAGTGATGGCTGTTGGGCCATGAGAGAGGGAGCGAGGTGTACGCCAGAAGGATCCTTGGATATATTTCCAGAAACCCGGGGTGGAGTGGCTGGAACTTCGTCCACTAAAGGCAGTCGTTGCAGGTTGGGGGTGGGGGTTGGGGGACGGGGGGACAGCACATGGTAACAGATACCTGTGGAGGTCTTTTGACTCTGAAGTAAAGGCGAGGATTATTAAATATAAAAACACGACAGTATAAAACGAGTACTGAAGATTGTTTCAGATGTATTACATATTATACTTTCAGGTAAAGGGAATAGTCCAAGAGGAGAAAGGTGAGAACAATTATATTCTAATCCACGCTCTCTTCCCATCCGTTTTGCGATGGTGCTCGCTCCCCAGTGCAGTTTTCCAGTTTAGTCTCATTCCTTGCTGCTCCCCAATGTATCTGCACTGGTGCTCACTCGCACACTCATCGGCAAGACTTGGAACGGCAGACCAGGCACAGGGGCAGGGAATCATTAAACTCAGCTTCTGTTACCCTGCAAGAAAAAGCCCTAAGTTGCAGGAAAATCATAACTGGACCAACAAACTCTTGCCAGACAGAGCTCCCAGTAGCATGCTGCGTGATTTTAGCTGGTGGGATCCCATCAGTTACACAAACGCACACTTTGAAGTACAGAAATATTGACTCTCGTCAGCATGTGTCTAATCCTCATGCTGATTCGTTTGGCAGGGAAACTGCACATTCATGAGAAACGTATGTAGTTCCACGTGTTGGAGGTGTTAATGGAACTCATTACTTCTTGTAGATAGTGCAATCACGGGGATGAGTGTTAATAATATTCAAACCAGCAGAGCATGCATCGGTCTCTCCTTTCTCTTTGATTCTCTTTCAGTGATGCCCCCACAGGAGGCGGCCCCCAAACCGGCAACATCACACGTGAGTAAGAGATTTCCTGGGTTTGAGCCCAGAGAGAAAGGAGCTGACCACACACATGCCTTGTGTGTGGCCGAACCCCACACAAACCCATCACTTGATCATGAGCCTCCCCCAAACCAGAGGCCATTGTTCTCTATGCCTCTCTCTCCAGCTCTGTCACTGCCCTTTTCTCTTAATCTATCTGTATGTGAGGGTGGTTGAAAGTGTGTGTCTGACTCTGTTTACCTGTGCGCCTGTGTGTCTGCGTGTCTCACTGTGTGTCTCTGAGTCTGTGTGTCTAACCGGCTGTCTGTATGTCTGATTCTATATGTGTCTGTCTATCTTTTTACGTGTTTGACTATATGCTTGTCTAAATATCTGACTGTGTCCTTTTGTCAGTATGTGCCTCACTTCTCTGAATTTCACGCACTTCATGTGCTCTGTCCTTCAGATTCTATGTTAAACTGATGTTCTATCTGCCCTTCAGGTGGACAATAAATATGCAGCGGCATTATTCAAAGCAGGAAATATTTTTTTTTCCGTTTTCCATTCGACAATCCCCGAAATAATGCAATTTCTCTCATGTTAGTTTTGGTGCAAACTGGATACTTTGTCTCGCTCAAAAAGCACAGTCTCTGCACTAGACAGTGTATCATGTGAAGCGCTTTGGACGTCGCGGCGAGGCGATACATTACTGTTTCACATGCAGGTATTACTGATACAAAATTGTATGTCTAGGAGTCATTTTTGTCATTATCATTAATCATTATAAATTCCAATTATTAATACCATTGATAATAATATTAAATAACGGTGAGTGTTAAAGAGAGGTCCTGCTGTGAGATCACGTTTCTGTTTGTTTCAGATGAGTCGGTGAGGTTTGCACCACGATCGGTGCCTCGAGAGGTGAGTAGTTACGGGTTCATTTTTTCAGCCCAGCTCAGGCACTGTGTCAGCCCATCTCAGGCGATGTGTCAACACTGCTCAGCCCTGTGTCAGCCTCGATCAGACATTCGTCAACCCATCTCAGGCCCTGTACCAGATCAGGTCATGCCACGTGTCAGCAAGTTATGATCGTTGTGTGTTTATGTCTGCGTAAAGGCATAAGCATGTGTTTCAGTCCGTGTGTGTGCGGGTTCGATCTGTGCAAGCGGTTGTATGCATTTGTGTGTGTATATATTTTTGTATGCCTGTATCTTTATGTTTTTGCTTATGTTTGCGTTTTCGATTTACACTTGTATAGCATAATTCACGTTGGCAGGATCTCCCAAATACAAGGCTGTATTCGTTATTATGGGTTACAATTCAACTGCCGGGGGATTTTCTGGTGAACAATTGATTTGTTTTGACCTCCAGGTATATTAAAAACCATAGTAATCATGTGGGAGAAGTGCAGACATAGACGCACAGACTGGAGTTATGGGCTGTGCGGTGTTTGCCCATGATCCTAATAAAACGTGCTGGTTGTTGCCGTTTGCAGGACGCTGACATCACCTACGCCAATCTGGCATTGGGAATCAAGAGTGAGAATATCCGTGAAGACGTTGAGGAAAATGTTTCAGTCTACGCCACAGTCAGAGTGTAGCGCGGAGGCCGATGACCATGATCTTTTCCCTCTCCTATTCAAATCTCCCCACTGTGGTCATTTGTGGTCAATAGCAGCTTCAATCTGACCTCATTAGCGCTATCGCATCACCTGCCAATCTGATATAGAGAAAGTGAGACACGGAGAGAGAGCGAAAGTAAGAGAGAGAGAGAGAGAGAGACTAAGATTGAGATAGATACAGTTTGTAAGACTGAGACAGAGAAAGCGACTGTGTGTGTGGGAGAGAAAGAGAAAGAGTTAGAGAGCGAGAGAGAGAGAGACTGAATGAGTGAGTGTGTGAGTGTGTGTGTGTGAATGAGTGAGTAAGTGAGCGAGCCAGTGACTGAGTGAGTGAGTTAGTGGGAGAGTGAGTCGATAAGTGAGTGAGTGAGCGAGCGAGCAACAGTGAGCGCATGAGAGTGAGAGTGCTGAGTGAGTGTGACACTGATTGAGAGAAAAGACTGAGTGGGATTGAGAGACTCGGAGAGGGAGAGCCTGAGTGAGAGAGAGTGAGAGAGAATAATAATAACAATAACAATCATAAAAATTCTTGCATTTGATATAGCGCATTATCACCACTTTGCGAAGTTTCAAAACCGTCAGAGAATATACTCGTAATTGCACTGAACGTATATGTTTTGTGCGAAATGCGAAAGATAATTGCGAACAGCAGTTTCCTCAAATAGTTGTGGACTAAAGTGACGAATTTATCATTGTCGCTATATTATTTTTTAGAAATGATGAACCCCGTTAAAATGATCGGTCAATTCACTAACAAATAGTTTCGTATTTCCTGCTGGGAAAACACAGGTACGTGGGGTAAGGATAGTTGACCACCATTTCGCCCTGCCGGGCATCGAACCATGATTGAACAAGAGAGTGGCAAATATAATAACTGGTTGTAAGTGAGAGACAAAGAGTGAGACTGAGTGAGAATTAGTGTTGGAACCAGACAGTTATTGCCCAATTTACCTGGTGGTGTAAGAGGCCAACCATGAAGGAAACTGGTTGAGTGAACGTGCCAGATTGATTGACAGAGAAAGAATGTCAGGGAGACGGGGAGAGTGCAGGGTGAGAGAGAAAGAGTGGTCAGCTGGCAAGAGGGAGAACTGTGGGAAAGATGGAGATTGAGAGAGTGTAATTGAGACAGAGGGGAAGAGATTGATTGTGATAGAAGGAGAGAGAATGGGTAACTGAGAGGGGGAGTTTGAGCGGGGAAAGGGAGAATGAAAGAGAATTAGCTACAGAGCAGTAGGGGAGATAGAGATTGAGAGAGATTGTGAGGAAGAAAGGGGAGAAAGATTGATGGAAAGAAATGGAGTGAAAAAGTAGAGAGAGCAGAGAGAACAAAGAATGTGAGAGTTAGGAAAAGAGTATGGTTCGTGGGGACGGAGGTAATTAAGAGAGAGAGAAATAGGGAACAGCCTGATATAGAATGGAAGAGATAGTATGAGAGCGCAGATGGATCTTGAGGGGTGAGAGAGATTGTGATTGAGATAGTGTGAGAGCGCAGAAAGAGATGTGTGTGGGAGAGACTGGGGTGAAAGAGAGCAACTGCAGAGGGACAGAGAGCAAAGAGAGACGGGGAGTGATTGATTCAATTGAGAAAGACTGAGGAGATGAAGATACAGTGAGAGGGGAATTGAGGAAGAGAGAAAAGGCGAGGGAATGAAAGCGTGTGCGAGAAAATGAATAACAAATTGAGTAAAAAGATTGAGAGACTCAGTGCATAAGCAAGTGGGACAGAGTGAAAAACAAATACAGAGAGAGCAGATAGAGAGAGATTTAGTTGTGGAGTGGTGTGTGCGTATGGGCGGGCGTTTGTGGGTTGTTGGCGGGGGGAGCGGCGGTGGTTTGGTTTGAGGTCGATAAAATTACGTAAATCTTATCTCTTGGACTGCGCTTTAAGTCATCTTTTCCGCACCCCATCCCACCTCCTTCACCTTCCACCCTCAGCTCAGGTGCTCAGCCTGCCATGTCGAGCGCATTGCATCCTTTACGACGTGGAAACACACTGTGTAAATATTATGTCTCTGGATAGGAAACACATAACTGCGACTTATTTGACGTTTCTAAATTAGGGAATCAGGCTAGCGGCTGGCAAAATATGGGACTCCTCCCCGGCACACACACACACTTAAAATATAAAGTTAGTTTAGTCAGAAACGCTTACCTTCGTTCGCTGTAGAAGTGACTGTTTGACACGACGAAGTTTGTTTCCCTGTAACATTATCGGGCATCCCCGGCTAATGGCAGGCAAAATATAGAATATCCCCGGCTTAAATGCTTATGGTTATGGAACAACAGACTTGATTATACATTGGCTGCGTGACCAGGTGATGTTTGTTTATAAAATCCAACTCCGTATTGCAATGATCTGTATAATCCTAATCACAGTCATCTGAATTTTATGTTTAAGCTGTATGTTACGTGCAATTGGTAAAATGTTGGTTAAAATGTTTTGGGAAAATGACAATATTTTGTGTTGAAGATATATATTGATTAGATGTAAATTTTGTTGATCACAGTGGCAGCTATATGTCATTTGTTGATGTAACGGCCTGTGCTGTTTAATCAGACTTAGCTGATGGTAATCCTACCCAAGTGATTCCAATATCCAAACCACGATATTGATCTGATCAACCCATTGCAATGAATTTACTATCCTGTAGTGAACAATAAATGGATTACTCGCATTCACTTATTTTGACGAAATATATGATTTTTATTATGTATAAGCTTGTTAACTGTTTATTAAATTTTACTACTTACATAGAAATTTACGTCAGTTCATACTTCATCTGAGGTTCACAAATTAAATAGTGTTTACGAATTAAATAATTTTCACAAATGACGGTGACCAGTGTTTAAACCAGTTTCNAAAAAGGCTATTCAGAGGGAAAGAGATATCAGCCATACATCAGAAATAAGGTGAGCTTGTCCGACGGCGGTGTCAGCGGCCTTTGATGTCCTAAATCAATGGTATGCAGTTTCGCTTAACCCTGATACACAAAGTGAGTTTATTTTGCAAAATGGACGCTCAGAGAGCGGTCTTATGTGAGGCACTCACTCAAACACTCGGTGTATTGCTCATCCGATGCTAGACTTCATTGGGAAATTCTAACCTTGAGCGTCCATTGGCTTCTCTTTCAGAGAGCAGCACAGGCACAGGCACGATGAGCCTAATTTCTCCTTCTGTGCTGCACAACTGTATGATTCTGTTGCCAGTTCGGCGCCATGGAGAACCACCAATCCTACCTCCAAGGAGGATAATCGTTTGTTGTGTTAGTCTAAATGCACGAGCACTGGAAAAGTTTGTCAGGGATTACAATCAGTAGCTTTATCTGCGGACTTAGATGATTATAATCCACCAGTACCAAAATAACACAGGATAGTCAGCAAAGGAGCATAGTTTTGCGCTATATCGTCTGTATTTGGATAGAAATGATACATCCCTCCAGTGAGAAAGTGCGCATTGCATTCCACTAAATGGGAATTCCCATTTTAGGTTTGTTGGATTGAATTATCACGGTTTAGTTTGGATAGCCGCAATCGTTATGTGCTTCAAAATGACACACAGCTGAGCGCAATGAAAATTAGTGAATCTTGCTTACAATGTAGGTCATTAAAATATAACGTGCAGGAGGTTAGTGTGTTTCTTTAGAAAAGTGCCCCCTGTGCTGAAGATGGGGCCGCGTATTTGTGTGTTTGAAGCTTTAATGTGCCTCCATGGCTGAGAATGGCAATGTGTATCAGACAGAGTCTGTGGTGTGCCCCTTGCGCTGTGCGTGTGTGAATGTGTGTACAAAACGCTCTAATGCGCTCAGTTCTGAGGAATCGCGCTGTGGGCTAGTGAGAGCCTGCAATGTCCACAATGCTGAGTTTGGCGCTGTTTGCGCGCGTGTGTGAGAATCCGTAATATAACCGCAGTGCTGAGGATGGCGCTGTGTGTGCGAGGAAGGCTGCAAGGTGCCTCCAGTACTGATGATGGCGCTGTGTGTGTGTTTTGGTGTGTCTGTGTATGTATGAGAGAGACAATAATGTGCCAGCAGTGCTAAGGTTAGCGTTGTGTGTGTAACAGAGAGAGAACGCGGGAGAAAGAAAGGGAAAGGCTGTAATGTGGCTCTGACTTCAGTAAACATGAGGAAACTCAAAAGATTGCATTTTAGAGTCCTGCGGTGATCAGAAAAGTCCTGAACATGATTATTTGTTAACAATTAATAGCTTTCCTTTTGTCCATTCTGATATCTTTCATAATTCTGATCCTGCTCCTAAGCTTAGCTTATGGTAAATAAGATCTGTCTGCAAACAGTTCTCCTGTTTGTTTCCAAACTTATGGGATACAATGCAGAGGCTTTCTCCACCCTATTGCCGAAGTTTAGCATCAGTGAGGCAGTTCTGACAAAAGCAGCGGAAACTGCCAGAAGGAGGAAGTTCGGACAATACTGACCTGTTGCTGGAGGCGGTGTCAGTTTAAAGTTTGGCACATCCGTTTGTCAAAATCCCTCCAAAGAGGCTGCGGATTTAGCAGTTAATGGCGAGTAAATTTGGTGTCTGTCAATAATAATAATCCTTGCATTTGATATAGCGCTTTACACGTCGGGAGGACGTCCCAAGGCGCTTCACAGATCACACTGTAAAGTGAATTGACTGTATAATTGTGGGCAAAGGCGGCAGCCAATTGCGCACAGCAATGTCCCACAAACAGTCGTAGATTGAAAATGACCAATTTATTATTGTTTTTGGTTTTGGAGGGATTATTATTAGGCTCTGTGTGGAGTAAAGAAACTTGCCCAAGGTTTCGCCCTCTGCCTGGAACTGAACTCAGGTCTCTCGCTTGCAAAGCGAGTGCTCTAACCACTGAGCTACAGGACTCCACGATAGACGTGGATCCATTGAAAATTAAGATATTAACACATCACAACTTAGCTGGTAGTGTTCGCTGATGGCAGGTATCTATCTGATGCTGGTGAGGGAATTTTGTGTACGGGGAGGACAGCATTGGGATGGTCTCAGTGTGTGACGAACTTTAAAATAATCCAGTGACTGAAAGAGTGAAACAGAGCAAAAAAAAGCAAAATGTTATTTTAAATGTAGGGTTTTATAATGTCCTACGAAAGCAAACAGCTTATGAAACATATGCATGGGGCTCATGAGAAATTTATGTGTTGGCAGTTATTGAATACAAGATCAACGAGTGATTTTTTTGGAGCTCAAGAAGCTTATTTGGGAGATAAGCCGCCTCAAGAGTAGAACTCCCTGTCTCAAGATCATGTTTCTGTATTTTCTGCTGAATTTGACAGTGAATGACAGTTTCTGTTTTCCCCAAGTAAATATCACAATAGAAATACACCTGCAAATCTGGGTAACTGATTGCTGCGATTCTTCCCTGGGTTTCTGTATGGAAATATTAGCACGCAAAATGGTTTTATAACAAACTGATGAGACACGGAAGTGAACATGAAAATATAGACATCTTTGCTTGGGTTCGTCTTCTGAAGCTGGACAAATGTAACATGTTGCTGTTGTTGTTCTTGTTGTGGTGTTGCGCGCTCTGGGCTCTCACATTATTATTTACAATCTTCAGTCGTGAAGGCAGACGCATTGCGTCTACTGATAGTCCTTAGCAATCGTGTTCCCTGATGATTTAGTGGTTAGGATTCGGCGCTTTCACCGCCGCGGGCCGGATTCGTTTCCCAGTCAGAAAAATATTACATTCAACTGTGAGCAAAAACACGTTTTACTTTGACAATTATCTAGTCTTCCGTTACATTTTAACCTTGAATCAGCGGACTCTTCCTCAAAGAAACATATTGTCACTCCTTCGAGCTTTGTAGAATCTGAGGCAGTGTGTATATCACGCCATATTTTATTTGTTCTCTTCATTGATATCGAGAGTTAATTATCACAGCTGGAAACTGATATACATTGAGAGCGATAACGTGAGTCCAGCAGATTACAAAAAAGTATTCTCCTTCAGGGTAATAGTCAGGGTAATGTACTGTACGTCGGTGCACCATATTCTGTGCAGGAACATAATATAAGTATAAAATTATAAATCGTGACAAAAATTTTCAAAAGCGACACTGCAGAGTAAGTTTCTCACAACACAAGTGGAGATGCCGGGGATTTAACCCGAGACCTCATTCATGCGAACCATGTGCTCTACCTCTGAGCGACATCCCCACGTATTCCACAGTTTTTAATTTTGTAAAGAATATACGAGTGTACAGTGCCCTTCATAACAGGAGGCTCTCACATGAAGACGACAAGTGGTTCTGTGTGATTGAAAACCAGATGAGATATCAAGTATGATTTCAAGTTGTAATTTTGAAGTGCCTCCAGATTATTTTCTGACAAGTGATTAAGTTGTCTTCAGTTTTTTATATATTCTTGGGAATCATTAACATCATTATTCATGCAAAATCCTTGTGAGGGCGAGAGCAACAACAACAAAAATCTGCATTTATATGGAAACCCTCACGCAGGGTAGTGTCACAGACAGCACATCTCATTGCTGCGGCGAGTCCAGTAAATTGGCCGAACCACTTTTTGGGATCAGCTCTGGAGGCTCAACAGGATAGCAACAATTGATCCTGTTTTATTTCCCCATATCACTTCCGCTGCTGGCAATTTAAACAAGCTGAACACAACAAGAACACAATATATGACGATGCAAATATCACGCTTCAAATTAGAAAGATCTCTTGCTTGTGAGTCGGCAAATAAAAAAAGGGTGTTAATATTCGGACAAAAACATGCGGTTAATTAGATTTAGCGAGACATTTCTATTAAAATGGTCAAAAATCTGAAAATTTGCGGTGCCTTTTTCAAAACCTCTGACTTGACTGGGAGTGAAATCACATCGAAGTTCACAAAAAAATAAGATTTTACTTAAGGTAATGGAAACACGCCTTTGCTCTGTTTGGAACATGAGATCACTCATATCAAATAAGAAGATGTTGACTCTAAAATGAATGGAATTTACTGATCGATAAAATTAACACGATTTACATTCATTTGGCGCATTTCACATCGTGTGCATTAATGACACTCATTGGACGTCAAAGTGGAGGCTGTGCAATATTGGTTCTGCTTCTTGTGAAACAATCAGTTACAGGACGATTGTAAAAGAAAATGGAGTGAAGGCGCACGAGATTTGATCACTGTATTCAAATCCAGAGCGGTATCAATTACACGATCAAATTGAGTTTAGAATTTTTACTAGTTATTTCAATATTATGGTACTTGGATTAACTTTGTTGATAGTGTATCAGCTGAGCGACGCTAGCAATAGTCAGGGATCGCCATACTGTTTATATGG
>NW_024705630.1:8035-30648 GCF_018977255.1 Callorhinchus milii | reverse complement strand
CGATCGCGGAGATCTGCCGGCGCGTGCGCGCAATGCGAGGAGGGGGCGCGATGCCGCGTCTCGGCCGCGTGCTGCTGCACACGGACGCCGCCCAGGCCCTTGGCAAAATCAGGGTCAACATCGAAGAGCTCGGGGTGGACTACCTCACCGTCGTGGGGCACAAGGTACCACAAACACGAAGACAAAGGTCCCCCGTGTAGACTTTTAAGAGGCCGCTGGGGCAAGTGCTGTTAGCGAGTAGCACCTATGAAGGCCGTGCGACACATGAGGGGGTGAGTGGCCAGCGTCACACCCGACCGCCTTTTAATGCTCTGTGGCATCAGGCCGAGTCAACTTAGGGGAGGCCCACGACTGGTTTATAAATATTTGTGACTGATTTTGGCCGTGAGCAGGAATCAAACTTGGGTCGCCGGGTTTCGTAGCGCATTGCACCACCACTCCCTTTACACAAAGACACAAAACAAAATTCCCTTACTTAACCTCAACGGACTCCATGGGCAAGCACTCTTAGCCTATCTACCTATTCTTATTTTACCAGGTAAGGTCCATTGAGCTATACAGCTCATTTTCAGAAGCGACCTGGCCACAAATGATAGCTCAACGAAATGGCTTATCATCACGTGGAAATTTATATCAGCAAAATACTCTAAACGCATGTTTCTAAATGTGGGGGGGGAAACTGGAGGACCCGGAGAAAAATCCACGCAACCACAGGGAGTCGGCATCGAACCAATGACCTCCTGCATCCCAGCCGAGGGAGTTAACATCTTGCCACCGCGGCACCCCACCGTACACACACCCCACCGTACACACACCCCACCGTACACACACCCCACCGTACACACACCCCACCGTACACACACCCCACCGTACACACACCCCACCGTACACACACACACCCCCCCGTACACCCACACACCCCCCCCTACACACACACACCCCACCGTACACACACACACACACCCCACCGTACACACACACACCCCACCGTACACACACACACCCCACCGTACACACACACACCCCCACCGTCACACACACACCCCCACAGTCACACACACACCCACCGTACACACACACACCCCACCGTACACACACACACCCACACCGTACACACACACACCCCACCGTACACACACACACCCCACCGTACACACACCCCACTGTACACACACACACCCCACCGTACACACACACACCCCACCGTACACACACACCCCACCGTACACACACACCCCACCGTACACACACACACCCCACCGTACACACACACCCCACCGTACACACACACCCCACCGTACACACACACACCGCACCGTACACACACACACCCCACCGTACACACACACACCCCCACCGTACACACACACCCCCACCGTACACACACCCCACCGTACACACACCCCCCACCGTACACACACACACCCCACCGTACACACACACCCCACCGTACACACACCCCACCGTACACACACACCCCCCCACCGTACACACACCCCCCCACCGTACACACACACACCCCACCGTACCACACACACCCCACCGTACACACACACACACCCCACCGTACACACACACCTCACCGTACACACACCCAACCGTACACACACCTTACCGTACACACACACACCCCACCGTACACACACACCTCACCGTACACACACCCCACCGTACGTACACACACCCCACCGTACACACACACACCCCACCGTACACACACCCCACCGTACACACACCTCACCGTACACACACACCCCACCGTACGCACACACACCCCACCGTACACACACACACCCACACACACACAGCGACGAACAGATACAACAAGTGGTGCATCTGTCAGTCATCTCAGTCAAGCCAAAGTGAACCTAGCCTGGCACAAGCGCTGCGGTGACGTCATCACCACTTGGCGGCGAGCGTCGGCGGCTGCGGCCGCTGTTGTCATGCGCGTGTGCAGTTCTACGGGCCGCGCGTGGGAGCGCTGTGCGTGCGGGACCTGGGCGCCGGCACCCCGCTCGTCCCCATGCTCTTTGGGGGCGGCCAGGAGCGCAACTTTCGTCCGGGGTGAGGACCGACACCCCGGCGACGTTTCTCTCGTTGAAATCGGTAAACGACAGAAACACGAGCGCGGGGTCCCGAAAGCGCAAAGATTTGCGTACCGAAGCTCTCAGCCTTATCCAGACCGCCGGCTCAAGGGAACTGAATGCGTGGGCATTTTGTCGCTTAGAGCGACAATTCATAGAGTTGGGAAATGTGGTTGGCTGGCGACATTCTGTGTGGTCCCGCGTGCTGCCTGTCCCCAGCCCTGTCCCCCACCCCCCACCCCCCACCGTGAGCAAAGCAACCCACGGAATGTCTGGCTGCTTGACAGGAAGGCACGAAGGGAATGACGCAGGCCGTTTGTCTGTTGCCAGGACTGAAAATACCCCCATGATTGCTGGCCTGGGCAAGGTGAGTGCTGCGGTGCTGTGGTCGTGGCCACGAGATGTTTAACCAAACATAGATCCATGCAGGTTTCACCGTCTAGAGACATTTTAATTATCTCTCGCACCCCACAGCCATCCCTCGAATCAAACACCTTATCTCATCTGCAGGTGTTTGCAATGTACTAATAGCTTTCAGGTATCCTCACAGAGTTTAAAATCCTTACAATGTAACGTATTCGTCAACATTTGAACACTGAAAAATGACCTGCTTAATTGATCGGTTGGAATTACATGCGGCAACATCGCCCCCTACTTCAAACTCTTGGCAGGACCCTCCTGAAAAGAGTCTTGAGACTCTTGAGTGAAGCTTTCATGGGTAAATAGATCTAATAATATTCGGGCATCATCCGATAACGTTGAGCGCACGATGATGATGACAATAATGTGAATGGTTTATTGGCCCAAGCCACGTGGGGTGTTGGAGGGAAGCGGTGTTGCTTGTCGACGCGGCTGAGTGTGTGGGGGCCTCGTGTTTCCTCCGCCGCACCGCTGTGGGGCGGGCAGGCCGCGGAGTTGGTGTGTCAGCACCTGGACGAGTACGAGAGGCACATGCGGCAGATGCGAGACTACCTGGAGGAACTGCTGCTGGTGAGGTGTGCCACGTGACGCACAACAGGATGGAGACCGACCCTCGAGGAGCAGAGGGTCAGCTGGAGTCGGCTGGGATTTTCTCGGGCTCACAGCTGCGTTCTGCTCGGCATGTGTGTCCGTGTGTCCGTGTCTGCCGCAGGCGGCATTTGGGACCGAGCGCCTGCACTTTAACGGCCACTTCTCGGGCTCCGACCGATTGCCCAACACCTGCAACGTGTCCATCCTGGGCCCCTGCCTGCAGGGTGCGCCCGCACTCCTCACTCGCCAGAGTCGTCTGCGCCATTACTGCGCGGTCGTTAAACTTGTTTACCCATAAAATGCGGGTCAGGGACTGTTTCGGCATGATCCCTCATCCCTCTTGTGTTGGAACACCGCGGTCCGAGAGTTAAGAACCAAAAGCAGAGCCCTGCTCAACGAGTAAAGCATTAGACCGGGCATCCGAGGGGGCACTAGACCCGTGATGGTTCTTTTTTTATTGTCACTGAAGACTCTAAAGACACTTTATCATGGAGGGTCTTGCCAAGTTTCTTTTTGGGTCGGAGACGATCTTGCTGCGTGTGTAATTCCGATTCAGGAATGTTTTGGGTCGTTGTTCAATATCGGGACATTAGGCCAATTGCATCTCCATTGTTTGTATCGTTCACCCGGCAGACTCGCCAAGATCTTTCTCTGCTCTCAAAATAAATCATTAATTCGCCTCCTTCCCATGTTTTCCTCTCCACGCAAGTAAATGCAATGATTGGTTACACCCCATCGGCCACACGTCCTTCTGGGAGTTCGCTCTTTCAGCAGCATTGGTTGATCACAAGGAAACGCTCGACAGGTTTCGACATTCAGTGTCACGCCAACAGTCGGGCTCGCTTGAGCCAATGCTGGCGAACTGCCAGACGTTTACAGACAAAGACCTGGCTCTGTTAGATATGGGTCCTGGTTCGAGTAAAAACCATATAATATACAACACGAAATAATCATTCGCTTATGGAGAGTAACGAAATGACGATAAAATATATTGATTTTACGACTTCACTAAAGCACAAACTTTATCACTTCCACAAAATAGATGGCAAGTGTAACGCAAGAGTGTTGCGAAACCGTGCGCGTGCATGCCTTTGCACTTTGTACATTGGTGATGTGGGTGAACACCAGTACGAGCCAGATCCATGCGTCGATGGAAGGCTGCATTGGGAATGAAAGTATCTGGTTACAGCAATAAATGCACAAGTCAGATTTTAATCATTGTAGCTTCCCAGAATTGCGTGTTTGTAGCACAGTCGTCAAACGGCTTGGGGGGAGGGTGAGGATGTGATTTGGCCTACATTGCAATACTAAACTATTTGAAATGGTTTACCAGGTAAGGCCCACTGAGCGATATCGCTCTATTTTAGAAGTGACCCAGCCACAAATGATAGCGCGAGACTACCTGGCTTATCAGGTGGAAACTTATATCGGCCAAATACTCTAAACGCACGTTTCCAAATGTGGAGGGAAAAACCTGAGAATCAATACATGGTAGCCCTACCCACAAAAAAGAGTGCTGAAACCCAAACACTACGCTGGTGCTATCTGCTAAATGAAGACTCTAGAAAATTCTTTAGCATCTTAGGCGGGATCAGAACTACATGTTTAGTAACGCCGGCAAAGTGGCGGCACCTAAAACGTATCAGTTCAGAAAGACCCTAGGAAACCTTATAACGCACTCCATGATGCCGTGACGGTCCGGTGCTTCTCAAGAAAGCCGGACCGAGAGCCAAACTGATGATTTACCCATACTTGTTGTAACATGCTGGCTACAACTCAGGCTCAGATGGTTTCTAGAACTTTAGGGTTTGGCATTTACCCCTTCCCACCGTGGTTAGGGCTCGGACGCCTCGCGCCCACCCCGCGGGGCTGCTTACTGTCAAAATTACCTATATCCACTACTGCCGCTATTTGCCTAATGGATTGACGGCGCGCGCGTACTAACCCGTTTCGTGATACACTGTTACTCGGTACTCTAAAGGTCACTAAATAGCGATCGCTGGCGGGCGAAGATCTGAAAGACACCACTTACAGGCACACTTGCCACATATCAGTCCAGAGGACGGATATGACGCTTTTGTGTCTATTAGATTTGTTAGGCTTCCATGGAATACCGCCTCTCAGGTGAATACTACCGGCCATCAGATCGGTCCCTGGTCGCAAATGGCTACTCTGGTTCGTATTAAATTTCCGAGTGTCCTGTAGGTTAACCGTAGTTCAAAGTATTTACTTTTTCGGGCTAACTCAACGTTTAGTTGTCCTCCTGAAACTTATTATTTGAGCTACTCGTTCTTAGTGGCCTGTGGGACCGCGGTGGTCATGTTCCAGTCTTTCGTTGCTGGTGCCTTCGGGTCAACGAAGAGCCGCAGATCACGCCGAACGCCGGAACTGACAATCACGACTGTTGTGCATCGAGGCACTGGCTGCAAGTTCGCAGTATATCGCGACCTTCACCCGTGCCAGCCGTTACAGTACGCGACTTATGTCTCAAGTAGAGCAATAGTCGGAAGGACGAACGCAGGTCTCCAAAACACGTGCGCGAAATATTTGCTTCGTGGGCGCGATAAGCACTATATTACCGAGCGTAGTATATGATTTCATCCATTATGAATGAACTCCGACCAGCGCATTGACCTGCACACTTGAAGAATACCTGCGACAGGATACTTATAGGCAAACCTTCTTGTTTACATTTTTGTCGTCAATACCTTCACATAATAATTACCAACCACTGAACCGTAGGGGGTTGCGTTCTCTGATTCGGACTTCTCCGCACCTAAATACAAGGTTGTACCATGGATGATTGTTAAGCCCATTGACTTCTATTAAAAAATGACCGAGCGCTTAAGGCATATTTTCGGCATAAGTCAAGCGCGCATATTAATGGGGGGAGTAAAATACGTTTGCAGCAACGTTATCCTGTGGAGACTGCGATCAACTCCCGCTGCTAATTCCAATCCAGTCGAACTGGTGGCGCATACTCTCTAGGTGAATGGACTTTATCCCTATAGGTCTAAATCGGGGTGAGATGGGCGGCTTACGCCTACATTATCCTCCCCCTACGGGGAACGAAACCGCCCGGATATCGACACAGTAATAAGTGGACCCCTTATAGTTGCGAATATGGGCTATCCATTTCTTTACTACGCATATTAGATACGTGATAGCCGCGCGATTTTTCCACCTCCTGCCATACCCCTATATCACAGTGCACGGGACTAGCCTCAGTGAGATATTATTGATCCTTGCCCCCTCTATGTTCATAATCCGCGTAGACGAAATAAAGTGTTTCTGCGCCCTAAAGCTCTATGCACTCATAGCTCAACTGCGAGACGTAGGTTATTTAATGGAATGCAAGACACCGAAGAACCGTTAAGCCAAACGAATCTGATTCACAAGCCGCTACCCCCTATGACGGCTTAGCATTACGGAGGGCCGCGGCCTCAAATACCAATGATACTGAAATACACTAGTACGTTGGAACGAGGCACTATTTTAGCGCCACGTCCCGAAGATGCGAACCGCATACGAGACCCCGCGGTTTTCGTTAAGAACGATTGTGGCAATTATTAGACGGATGCCAGGTTATGGCTAGTTTGCGCACTGGGGCACTGAAGCCAGACCCAAAAGATTTATTTGATAGAACATACAAATAATACCAATATTTAAGGTGGAGCACAGTTTAGTCTGTGATCTTCTGAGATGTTTTTTTTAAAGAGGCAACTCGTCAGTCGTCGTTCACCTGGATACCAGTTGCATAAGCGCTGTAGTAACCCAGGGGTTGCTAAAGTGTCACGCTCGATGATCGTCGTTAAGCCGTATTTCATCCCGGAATCGTCCATCCCTCCTCTAGCTTACGATTGTTTGGTCATACGCAGTTCATTTTTTAGGCGACCAGCTCTGTCATCCTCACTATTAGCAGGCGATAGACCTACACATGCTTCTCTCATAGTGACACGATCTAGGCTAGAGGCGGCTTTTGCACGTGTTACTGAATCTGCCAAGACCTCAGTTTCATCGCGCGGAGTCTAGCTACTCCAGCAGCTCCCGGAGAGTGAACCTGTATCGACTTCTCATATGAATCACTATAACTGATAGAGTATTCTACGTGGAGCTTACGGTAACGAGTGTCCGGTAAGTGGTAAATGGCGCTACATCTTTTCGTGAGTTAATAGACAAACCTACCTAGGGATTATGAACCGAATCCCGAGAAGTAGGCATCTCGGCGCTAGTATTGTAAAGATCAGGCATAACGCGACGTATACTGCCCACCTGTCCCGTAATTCACAGCGTGGCAATCTATCCCCTGAAACTCCACCTAGGACGTTAAACCTGGCCTGTGCTAATAGCCCGCTCAGCCGCTCTGCCTGATGCAAAAGACCTATCTATGAGATTCAAACTGCGCGACGACACGAATCCTATTGACGTGCAAGTGTATTAAGCTAAGCCTTAATCATCACTGGACAAACTAATAACGCGGGGAATGCTACAACGGTGACCTGCTAAATATTGCTTTGAAAGGCACATTTTGGATAGTAGCGTTGGCGCCTATCGGGAAATAGGCGATGTCGACCAGTGCCTTTAGGTGAAGAAAATCTCTATTCTCACCTCCTGCCCCTCGATGAGTTGGCTTCTTGAAGGATCGCCCGTGATTGCTTTGGCCCCACCAAGGATACGTGAACAATTCTTACCGGTTTCCAGTATGCTCCGAACCATCTGAAATTCCTGGGCCGGTGTACGTTGCTCTCATTCTCATGGACATCGGAAAGAAAACAGTCCCATCCAGCTCAACATTTATCGCGGTCTCTTCTTCGTGTAGCGATGCGTGCCATGTATGTTAGTTTTATATCATGGAGTTGGCGGGGTGCTGGGGGGCCACGTGGAACGGCGCTAGAGTTCTAAAAGTGACCTGGGCTCAGTGGGCAGCATTGTCGGACCGATGCGCATGTTTCACGTGGTACAATGGGGGCAGGGCGTCAATTCCTTCAGAGTTTCGTCTCCATCCTTAGGCATATAAATTTGGGGGCAACACTGCTCCGGTAAAATACGCGATCACCTAGCACTGGTAGTTGTGATTACCTGTCTGCTCGCTGTGGAGGAGATCATAGCCTTCGAAGTCATTGCGCCCCTGTACTAATCTCCCTAGGTCATAATTTCCGTGGTGCGCTAAAAAAACGGCGATATCTCTGAGCGAATTTCAGCTCATTGATGAATCTTAGTTCTTAGCCTTCTAACCTGTTGAAGCGTCCTAACGTTTTCCGTCTGCGGGACATAAGCTATTCTTATTGTCTTGTCACAAGTTTGACTATCCAACGCGCAGCTAGCGTTCGGGCGACTGTTCATGAATTTGACCCGGTGGGGGGGCCGCACTCGGATTACAGGCTAACCCATCAGTGCCCACCGAAGTGTGATGATTTCCGTCCGGGTCTGGCACTATTAGCTACGTGTCTTCCAGAAACACAAGGAACCTCGAGTCATCTTCGCTTCCACCGCGAGAAATCGAGCTCAACCGGCACGTGTTGCATGTCTGCCGCTTGTGTCAGACCATACGAGACGCTTTAGTCAAGGGTTCCGTGACAAGGGTGCAAAGAGTATTCCATGCTAATCTGATCTGGACAACACTTTAAGAGGTATGAGACGAGACTTATAATTCTACTTAGGTATGCAGTCTACTGAGCAGGCGGAACATAAGTTAGTGGCGAGGACCATTGCGGGTGGGGTAGGGAGCTAGCCTCCAAGTCCTTTTCAATCTTATTATCTCACATTATCCGATTAACCGGGGTAACCGGATGCGATTGATATGATGCTTTTGTCCACATGCGGCGGGTTGGCATTATGTGTGGCGTTCCCAAAGATCACGTCGAACCCACATGAATGAGTATTGTTGTTGTCGGTTACATCTCAGTCGCCTTGACGCGTAAACCATCTTTTAATCGCTTCCGCGTGGAGCTAGAGTGACAAAGCCCTCTCGACACATGCTTCAACGACTTATGGTCTTTGAACACTACCATAGTTTCTGACCGCTGTGCATGAGGGCTTGGTAAACTTCTCGGCAGTTATCTCATATCCCCGGACTTTTGACATTCTCCCGAAAACTTGTACAGATGTCTTTGAGGTTGTGTCGGTCCTGCCCTCCCCAGCTGTCAATTGGGAGATCGTGGCTACACGTACCCGAAATGCCTATCCTAAACGTTACGATACAAAAGTTTACTTCGATTAGGAGGGGCACGCCCTGTCATAGGAGGTTCCTATGGTGCCTAGGAAAACGATCCTATTTGCGTTACAAAGTGGTCAGAGGAAGATCTCGTTGGGATCTCGCCGCTGTCGCGCACGAAAATGCAAAAATCGGCAGGCGCGTGGGTGCTGTGTGACGATATGCTAATGAAGTCTGTCTTTTCACCCGGATACGAGCGCAGGTAGTGCGCATCTTATTAGTTGCTCCGGGGGACCCGGCAAAACATCCTATCGGGGTGTACCTGCGACATCAACCTTGTGTTACAAAAAAACGGAGGTGTGAGTGCATGACTGGTATAAGCTTGGGCGTCCCTAATGAGCCATTAACGTAGACGTAATCATCACACATGAATTTTAACTTACCCGCCGATGTTGAAACCGACGCGGTCAACGCAGCGATCCTTTTTGTATTGAGCTCCTACAATACCGGAGTCATTGCCTGGCAATTGTCCCATGTCAGACCACAGACACTATTATTTGAATAGTGAATAAGTCCGCGAAAGAGCCAAACCCTCCAACACAGCACTGTACCATCTAGTATCACAGTATGGGGGGCGGATTGACCGCCCAGCCGTGCAGCGCGCATCCAGATGCTGACGTGGAACGATTCTGAAAGTTGTAACGCGCCGCAACCTGCCTCCCACATAGAAGTCTATAGAATGCAGTCAGATTTCAGATACTGTCAGTCGGCGGTCACACAGCTATTAAACTGTTCACACAGTGTGCGATCGTAGGCCAAGTATATCGTTGCCGAGAATGTAACTGTTGGCTTTACGTCAAATCCAAGCACGAAAGGAAACGTCACCGTATATGGGTCTCCTGCTGGATACCCTCATTTTTCACACCATAAGAACGAACAACGAGGAATGTATTCGTGGACGGCGAAATACAGAACCGCAGTCCCTCCGTGGGATCGGCCCCACCTCCAGCACCAGCACTTACTGACAGTTCCCATCCGAGTTGGTCTTCAGTATATGCTGTGAGCGACCCCGATGTGACTAGAGAGTGTGGCCGAACCAAGTGTAGATAGAGTTATGCCTAGGGACATTCGGTCAAAACAAATTTAGCGTCTGCAGGTACCTGCGGGTATACCTCCTCCCAGCAAATAGCCTGAGCACCGGGGGGGGGGCCGTCATATGGCACTTCGCGGAGTCAACCACTGACATGTTAAGAGATTTTATAGGGGCTATTTGCCCACACGACGGTAGATTACTATTGTGCTCATTACTGAGGAGGGTGACAGTAAAAGCATGACTCCAATCCCACGTAGACGCACCTAGGACAATTTCCCTCGGGCAGTGAATGGAGCGCGTTGACATGGCTCCTCCCTAGAGCAGTCTGACTGCAGGAACGAGCAGTCAGCCACCTAGTCTAGCATCCAATCGTGCACGTTGTACTTTACTTTCGACGAATCATCGGACCTCTAAAAGGGATTCGGGTGTTATTATCCCGCTTGTATGGATTCGTCCTTTCCTCAAAATGATGCCTTGGATAGCATCATACATTCAAGCGTTTAGGAATTAGCCCAACATGTGACTTTTTTCTGAGAGTTGCCTAAGCACGACCGGCCGTCCTTATGCGACGCCAGTGTTCCTAAGTCTAGCCCAACCACGCATCTATTCATACGCGTAATCTAGAGTTGATTTTTCAAAATGCTCTTAACTGCCCACAAGGTTTTGAATACCTATGCTGTCCAAAGGAAAAGGGATATTTAAATAAACAGTCCCCTTTGAGTTTGGCACTACCCTACGAGTTGGGAATCCGGATCGTAATTTTCTTGTAATGACCGGTCAAGCAGTATAGCTCTATAAGTTCGCGGACCAGGTGGACGGCACGGCCTTAAGCTTACCGAGTGCTCAGTCACACGTTGCGCTCGCGTGACATTGTCTACTCTCAGTTCGATGGTTCCGGAGACGATTGAGCTATAATAAGTGCATTAGAACGGTGGCTTCACTCCCTCACAGTATTCCCAAACCACATAATCACCGCCTAGAGATAGCGTTGTCAGCATATCCCGCCATTTTGATCCGCGTCCGTATCTTCTAATCGCCGTAACTCTGACAAAGTAAAACACGTAATACCTTAGTGGGTAATGGCTGTTTATTCTGCTTTCTTATTGGAAGCTGCCGGGCTCGTGGTGATCTTCCTAGATCTTATGACCGCCACCCGTTTGAGAGTGAGAGAGCACCTCGGCTGAACCAGGCCCAAAAGTAGGGCTTAAATCAGCCTAACACGTGTTGTCACAATATACAGCCCCCGCTCGCTGACTAATCCGCGAAGTAGTCGCACTTCCCGTTGTAGCCGCTGGCTAGCTATGAAAAGGATGGTTATCAGGTAGATGAGATATACGCTGGCGGAACCATAAGCTCGCATCTCCTTAAGAAGCGCTTCTCAACGTCAGAACTTATACGATTACGCGCGCATATGTCGTACCCGGGTCAATTTAAATGGCACAGAGCTATTTCCCGTCGGTAAGCTGGCTGATTCTTGTGTAGAGGCCAGCCGACGGCGTCGGCCAATTTATGTCTTACGGGAAAGAGCCACACTATGCAGCGGTTAGGGGTCACAGGAAGGAATTAACATCGCCCTGTAGTTGGCGAGAGCCCCAAGTTGCATCCCACGAGAGATTCAAGATGGATAAGTACCTCGCTCCATAGTCTAGTTCACTCACTCGGCATCAATACTAAGGAACTATGAGTATAGCCTTTGTATGTGTGAGTACTAGTATGCGACTTAATCAACGTTGTTAAATGAAAGATATAAACAATCATTCTCGGTGAGAGCTGAGCCTGGGCGACCGGCGCTCAAATGGTCGGGACGCTGTCATCGATTGAGCTTGGGATTGCCCTATATAGAAAATCCATTCATACAATATAACAAACGATATCCGATCAGGCGAACACGCTGCGATAACTCAACCGTGGCGAGCGCATTAGGTACGTTTCGCATATCTCATCGACCACGACGCCTCGCAGATCTCAACCTATATAGGATGGGTGTTAAACGAAGCATCGGAAGACCGCTTCACATCTTCGATCTAGGCTTCCTGCTCCGGCGCGTTTGACCAGGCAGCTCCCCCAAGGACCCTGGGTGTGCAATTACACGCTGTGGGTAAGGTGATAACGTACATTTGCTGATCCGCCGACCTCTAAAGAGCCCGGGATCCAGCAAGGTTCTAGTCGTCCCTCTATAAAGAGTAGTCTATAGCTGGATACCACTCTTGTCCCTTCGGAAAAGGTTTGGCTAGCATTATGTTCTCTAATGTAGGGATCTCCTTAAGCACCTTAGCGATTCGTGCCTTCGGTAGGTGCCGAGAGTCTCGTGCAGCTATACCACGTCTCAAATCCCGACGTTCTGGAGCTGTGGAACAGGAAAGCGCCCTCAACCACTGACTCACAGGTATCCTATCGACACCAATAACCTCTTATCGACCGACTGCATTTTCTAGAATTCATAGCACACTCAAATGCTTCCGTATTGGTAACCATGGTGAACCATGCCCGAACCTGTAGTGCGGCCTTGTGGACCAATAACAACCAAGAGGGGAGGCCGTACTTTTAGGACCTGTTTTGCCTACCAGGCTCACATTCGTCTTGGGCAAGGCTAACGTGGAGGCGGGAATACGAGATCGTTCAATCGACACTCAGCAGGCCGATGTACGATCCTCGGTGTCATGTCCCTTGACGACCTACAGCTGGACTGGATTTACCTTGAGCTTTGTACTTAACTACATCCCGCGCTAAGATAGTGAATCTTCCTACTTCGGGGACTTACGCACCTATATACCAAAAGAAGAAAGGGGCTCGAAGCGTGCTATCCTGCTATCTAACGGCGTAACCCTTTCAAATCCCTTAGGTTTCTACATGTCTATCATAGAGTAGCCGTGGACCCCTGTATGTGTAAACACGGTTGGACACGATGCCGATAGATGAGGGTATCGGTGGATCTTAGCCTGTATAGTGGGCGGCGCTCGACGACAGCTGTCCGATGGTTATTGACCCTGCCCAGAATATAAGGTACTCTCATCTCGTAGAAGGTAACTATCTCCAGTGTGTTTCCACGTCGGGGAATTGTTCATAGCTTGAGAAGATAAATACAAAGTGCTCCTTAGTGCCAGAACCATAAGGATCTAGTTTAAGCGAGGAGGTGACCACTAATGATGATTTGAGGGACGACCGTGTTTAAATCGCAAGCTCCGAGTGTACCTTGCGACGAAGTGTAGCCGTACGCCTTAGCCTGCCATATATCCCGACGATTATTTTAACTAAATTATGGTATCTGAAGACCGTGGCTGACTCTAGCCATAAGATTATCAAACCCCGAAGAAGAATGATCACGACTAACATGACCATGCCCCGCATGACACAAAAGAACGACCCGGCGTGCGCTGGAGGCCGCTAAGTCAAAGTCTAGGCCAGGTATACGCCTGCGGCTGAACGTGGGCGGCACAACCGGCGTCTACGTAGTGTTGCGAGCACCCGGTTGATGGGGCATGCCGCAATATCGAAATTTCCCAAGACACTACATCTTAAGTACGTTGGCATTTAGCGTGGCCTTACGAGAGAGGATAACAGTCGAACCTCAGTGGACTCATCGTCAACACACATAGTGCTTCCAAGATTGAACGGTTATCCGACAGGAGCAGACTCGGCTGTACGGAATATCATAATGTCGGTCGGAGCCTGTACGCCAGATTTAAAGAAAGATATAAGTCTCCCCTTCTAGCATATAATCATGTGATTCCCTAAAGTATAAGTTCTTCAGCTACACATATGGTTTTGCCTTTCACTAAGTGTTGCCACGCGGGTTGGATCCCACCTGGGAAGTTGACGCGCGTATTAGCGTTCGCACATAGCCTGCACCGGCTCTTAGATGTGGATGGGCCCTCGGTAAGAGGGATTGTTAGTGCGTCGAACAGATTTGAAGCCTGACTGTCGGTCGACATGAAATACAGGTGCTGGCAGTGTGGTCGGTAGCGAAGACTCAACAGGTCTATAACGAACAACCTATGGGGTTTGATCGTTTAAAACTCCCGACTCTGATGCGCTGGACAAGAGTGCGTCTAGAAAACTGTTCAAAACGTCGTTCCCGTGCTATTGGACTGCGACGAGATGCCTTTGTGTCCTGCTAGCCCTGTGGCCTCCCAGAATCAGTAGGATATGGTGAATGAGAACGATCGAGAGTGCGACTAACCTTAGATAAGCTACTTCTACCCGATGCACTAGCTGTCAACTTCCGACAAAAGGATGGTGTACATAATACCCATATTCGATCTGAATGGAGACCAACAGTATATGACTTGACTGCACTTCGAGCCGCTTTTTGGGTGAATCAAAGGAATCTTTGATGGTCGAGTTCAGAATACACGGCGCGTCGGCAAGCCGCAGATGTGGCCGGCATCCTTCCTATCTTTCAGTATTGTCCACCAGAAAGGTTATTTAGCTTAGCTCTAGCATTAGCAGGTACCAGGTTGAAATACCTCACAACGCAGACCGTTCTGTTGTTCCTCTTCGAGAACTACCGGTTTATTCCCACAGACCTTGCGGACTTCAACGCCGTAGTCACTCCTGCTTACGGCGTGAAGCTGCACCATGCTGTGTCGTCCTGGTACGAATAAACTCTTTCGACATCTTGCAGGTTGTGGACAGTACGAACACGGTCAATGTTTACGAGCGTTGAGATTTTTCGCGCTTAATACATCTTGTCTGGCAGAAGAAACTGCCGGAGTATTCGTCCGCCTTACTCAACATAGGCGACAGAGCATACGCTCCTCTTAGTATGGCCTAGGGTTCAAAAAAGAAGAGGGAGGCCTATCTTGTTAAATGGATGTAGACGCCCCTAACTAATCATGGTACTCGTTATTGTTGGCATTAGTGTTGGCGGTGAACCGGTTGCCGTGTTCGTGGAGGGTTCCTGCAAGGAGATAAAACCGTCACAAGACACGAGACGCCCGCAGCAAGTTGATTCGGTGCTGTTAAGGAGACTAGTCTAAAGTATTGAGAAGGGTGCGTTTTCTAGCGCGATCAATAAGGCAGATCTAGTAAGGCGACCGCACTTTACGACGTCATAAGTCCGCCAGAAGTTGCACCGAGTGGTCGTAACTTATAACGTCACTGTACGTACTGGCGCACCAGGAACCGGCGGAATTGATTCTTTAGCGCTGTCAACTGGGGAGCATGCGATGACAAGCGCTAGACTGGAGACTAGAAATCGATACGTTTCCCCAATTCTGTGTCTCATTATCTGCTATCGATCTATGGGGCAGGTTACCCGGGGGTTAAACCCCTAATAAATCCCAAGCCAGTTCTGCATTACAGAACATTCTAAACTCATAGTTATCGTTCGGCAAATGTTCCCACACCCGTCGACCGAGAGATTAACATAAGCTCCCCTCCATTGATGACTCGGAACATTCAGATGACACAAATGGAGTTCGTAGTCTAAAGGAATCGTCCGATATAGCTCGTCTGTCCCATGCCGTTACCATTGAATTGTCCATCACGCCACCATCCGGATGCTGGGGGCCGAATAAATTTCTTCGGTCTGCTACCCCGGACCTTTTCCTATCGTCCCGCGCTCCACCGTCGAGGTGTCAAACAAGAACCGTTCCCCTATTCTCATGTATTGGATTAATAATGATGATGTATAGTCCGGGGTATCAATGTTGCTCGGACGTGGACTGCGTTCAGAGACCACGAAGTCGCTAGACTGGTCCTATCATTAGCATCTAGTCACTAGCACGAAACAGGCCGACGAGGGCTCTCGACTAGATATATGACTGTGTCTACAGTTCACGCTGTGCCCTTTCAAGCTCTCATGAATTGGTGTCTTGCTCGGACACGAGAGGTCCAGCGGATCCCAAAGTCGATGAAAGCCAGGTTTGCTCGTATGCATGTATTAGTCGACGTCGGAGGAGGCACAATCCATGACGTAACAGCATAAAATCAAAAACGGAGCCACATCACATGGATAAAAACCGAGTCTTTCGTTGTAGAGAGAATAATAGCCTGGCAGACGAATCCTCGCGTCTAATAACAGCTGTTCCCCGACCAACGAGGTCTAAGACGAGTACCTCTTGATGACTCTCACATTCTACAGCATAAGAGTACCCATACACTTGTATGACCATAATAATGGAATCGATGAAGGCAATCAGTGGCTCACTTTCGTTAACTTTGAAACTCAGATTCGCCACCTGATCAAAATCGTCATCCTCCGATTGAAGTAGCGCAAGCGAGTCGCCTAATGGTAGGGCCAGTGGCGCGCGGCGCATTGGTTTTTGGACGGTACTATCGCCGTTTCGAATTGGGTCCAACAAGGCCTGGCAGCGAGGAATTGGAGATTATAATCATGATACACACATCTCACCTTTTGGTGTGTGGAGCGCACCTGAAGTCTGCCGTTACTCTGCCAACTTCTTACCGGGAATCATGTTCCATCAGCACCTGGCGCGAGTCTGGGTATAGAATGTTCCGTGCATGATACGCGTCTCATCGGATCAGTACTGCTGAGTACCCCTACGTGTTAGCAGGGCGCAGTCAGGTCTTGTAGGAGGCCACCGTGTCCGAACCCTGAGCTCGGTATTGGTGGTAGCTGGAAGAGCGATAAGCGTCGGGGGAAGCAATAGCCACAGCAGAATCACATCATCCTTGTGAGCACTAAGTTGCTCTCTGGCCTGGACTTGCGTTACTCATCTCACGACGGCTCAGCGGGATAGCTCGTTGAGACATTCCGTAGGTCTTTTTAACGATATCGTCGACGTTCGCGTCACCCGTTAGTACGACAGACGGGACCGTCGCCATCACCGTACCCAAAGTTGCCCGATTGTCTCGATTCCGAGTAGTGACGCATGGAACCCGTAAATTGGGGTCGAGCAGTAACCAAGTCGTCGCCGTCTCAAGTAGGTGATTCTATTTTCGCACTGGGATAGCCGGTACGACCGGCACACTTTACTTGAGTCCGCAATGTAGTAGAGCGTCTGTTGAAGTTAGCACGGCCTCGTGTAGAATATGGCTGGCGCACGAAGTACCAAGTTACTGCTCTTATCATTCCACGGATATGGATCAGAGCCCCGTCTTTGAATTTTCGCAGATATCATAATGTCCGATGTGCGCGGGCTTGAGGTTGCGGTTCATCGCGGGTGCTTGGTCGCGAATAGTCAATCGTATTTGTAGGATATGAACCCGAGGAGACTGGTGTCGAAGAATAGCGTGAACGTAAATCCCCTCGAGGTTTTTGCAAAGCCCTCACAGCCGTGCCTCTCTTCGCTGGACGGGTAAATAGCTGGCCAATCATTAGACGACAAGGGGAGCGGTAATCACCTCTTAGAAATGACGAAGGCGAGGTATACATTGAATATACTGAGCTCTGTAGAGAAAAAGCGATGTTCGGGAAAGGTGACCTAACCTTTCGTTAACTGACTTCGCAGACTTCTCGAAATATTCGTCAACGGAACGATTTAGAAGATTGGGGCTATTTCCCTTATCGTATCGATGATCTCCTCTTCGACGTAAAATGTACGCCTCGCCCCAGTACGACAACTAGTTGCTATGACTGAGCTTTCGAAAAACTCGCTGGGAGAGACTGGTGTTTCCCTGTCAAGCTTCCGCTAAGATGACAAGTCTCGTTTGGACAGAGACAGCCCTGAAACCTCACTCCGGTAGGCCCGGTGGCAGGGTGGACGTTAGCGCTCGGGAACTTTCCACGCTGGAGCGTCTGTTAAAGCCGTGCCCCGAAGCTATCTCTTCGCATTGTATTATACGGACTTGACGACAGAGAAGTGCTTTTGGAACAGATATGTCCGTCACCACTTGCTTTTCGCCCGGCTTGTCAAGGTCACTTTCTGTATCACAGGGTGAGGCTTCTGCTGGCTAGGAATAACTAATGAAACGCCCGAATAATGTGTAATTCTGCTCGACCAATGATACTGATATTTGCAGTCCGTAGAAGCCGTTAATCTGAATCTATACGCTTGGAGCCGACGAGAGTAACTCCATCCATCCCAGCTAACATCTCAATAATTGCGGTTATCTTACCGTAGTAAACATAGGAAGTACTGGTCTAAAGCCCTATCAGCGCCCATGTTCTGCAGTTTGTCAGTTAGGGATCTTGCAATATTGTCTTGCCGCGCACCAATTACCTAAACCCAATTGAGCGACTAATTGTTCAAGCACTAAGACTGCACCGAGTCGAAGGGGCCCAATGGGTGTCACACCACTGGTACGTCGCCCAAGCAAAAGTTGTTATGACCACTGCGATGCACACGAATACGAGGTCTTCATATCTCCGGATTAAAGGCTAGGCGACTCTGGACCATATGTAGCGTTTCCCTATCCTCGGAGTAGAAACCCATGTAGGTAGAGGTTAGTTGTAGCTATCATATTTAATGGGCCTCAGATTAATAAAAAATACACATGCTTATATAACGATGATAAAAGACGACAACTCGAGGTTCGCGTATTGCACAATAAGAGGGTTGACATGTCCGCCTCTGCGTCCTGAGGAACTTTCTTCGGTACCCTCTGGCACAGGACCAGTTCCTCTATTATGAAAGAGCAGACTCTCGTGTGGACCGCGTGCGCAAAGAGCAGCGGGCTTCATCACGAATGCTGTCTCGACTATCAAGAAATTTCGTAGCATATGACAGTCCGATAGGCAAGCTTAAATGAGATCCCTGACCTCAATTGGTCTGTTCCTGTCGCGTAGTACGCTCCAATCTGCATCCAGACCGTGGATTGTTTTGAGGTGAACGAACTCACGAAACCGGGCCGAATCGAGCAAAAGCGCGCGTATAAGGGCATCTGACCGGGGCACACGTTATGCTATTTTTCCGTAATTTAACATGCTTCTAAATGTAAGCCTATTGTAAACCGCGTTCACTGGCCAGAAAATTTAAAATTGGTCGCTTGCGGATGGAATGCATATTTCGCCACGAGTTGTTGTTGATTAGCGTTCGTAGTAATTCTCGATGTATACCTACGTTTTCGTCCGGGTATCGCTGATTTGACATAAGGGCGCCCACATACTATTGTCCTTTGAGCTATCTTTTCTGACGCTCTAGTAGCACCTGCAATAGACATCCAGTAGGGGGCCTGAGACTGTGCACATAAATTACTTTCAGGTACCGCCATGCTGCAGTTGGCAGACAGTTGCAGTACATAGACTACCTGTGATTCACTCAACCAGTACCGGTTTATCAACACACACAACTGTGGCCGATGAGCGGCGATTGGAGGTCTCCTGATACCGTTGTTAACTAAGTTTATAATCCCCGTTCCTCGACTTCGACGGAACATGCATTGGGCTCCGTGGTACACAGCCCGCGGTCCGTGTGCCAGGACGGACGGTTCGATTCAGAAGCTAAGCTCTCTATTACGCTGCCTTATTTGAAACCGTGTTCGGGGCCCCTAGTCTCGGTAGGCTGGGGCCTCGGTGAAGGCGTATACGCTTCGATTACGTACTCAACGCACCGGCTGAGACTAATGAGCGCTTGCTCATCGCTTGTTGTCTCGAAGACAGATCGTGCCACACTTTCAATATATGATTTTCAATACTGAACACCGACCAGTACCGTTGCTCCCCTTCTGTTCCATTGCACTGCCCTTTTTTTCCTGTGCGCCACTTGTGTGTGTATTGGTCCATCACAGTTAGTTAAAATCGTGTACCAGGAACCTTTGTGAAGACTTCACACTTTTCTTCCTGGTCTGGAATGGTCACACGTCTTTAACCGCGACCGCTAGGCGTATCCACGCCCGGGACCTGTTACATGTAAAGATAGTCGAAATCATAGCTTTTTATATTGTAACTCACGACCACCGATAAAGCATAACAAGCCAAAAATTGGACGTGGCAAGGGGGGCTGTTGTGAGTTTGAGAACTTATCTTTTTCAATACCAGAGTATCACAATCCACATCCCTACCTCGCGTACATGCTTAGAACCATTTGGTTTAGCACATTCAAATGTCTCGCAAAGCCAACATACACACCCGTTGTAAACCATGGAACAAATCGAAGTCTGCTGGTGACTTATTTTCTCGATGTGCTGACTCTGACCCGTTTGTCGTCAAAATAGCATTCTTAGAGCGCTCGTAACGAGTCACCTTTTAACGTATGTGCATGGGTTGAAAAAAGTTGCTATAAATAACAACCCTTCGCATCGTTGTGGGCCGATCCCCCGCAATGTCCCGGGAAATGAAGGTCAATAGTTTAAGTTCTCTCGAGTTCCTTAGTCTGGCTAGGAAAACCGGAGCATCTGATACGCCGAGCGATGCTAACCGTCAGCCGTAACCTTGATTCGCGCTATCGATGCATTATTAGCCCCGGGTAATGCGCGAGCCCTGCATTTATACAGCGATCCGGCCGACCAGTAACGACTGTTTAAGTCTTTGGGTAAGCACATATTCCACTCAGACGGATCTTGCAATGGCGGTTCTGATAGAACTGCATATACTGGCAGAACTCCAATACGGAGTCATTAAGTTGCGAGTCTGGCCGACACAAAACACCCCCTTTCAACCTTATGCAGATACGGGGCCAAGAGCAGCATAAGCGCATTATCGTCTTCTTATTCTTTCGTCTAGATTGCCTGCCCGGACTGATTGTAAGCATCCATACTCAAGGTCAATGTTGCCAGGCGAGGGCGTGAAGTGCATTGTACCGATTCGCGGAAAAAGAGATAGGCGATGACTCGGGTAAGACATGGGACTCTCGGCGTGTTATTAAATACTTGCTCCGCAGGTCTGCAACCCGTCTGAAAGAGACATCCTTATATGAGTCGTGATGCATTCCCCGCAATAGCGTATTTCTGGCTTAGTCATTCAGGTCGCTCGCGCTCATCCGAAGCGTTCTGCCTTCGAAAGTAGGCCTAGAAATTAAGCGCTCAACACATTGATGCGATAGCTAAAGAATCCCTGATATCGTGGCAGCTGTCTGCTAGGTCACAAATAGACTCTCCATAAAATCATATGTGAGGGCCTTAACGCAATGGTGTGTGCTGGGCGGGTATGTCTGCCACTTTAAATGATAGGGTCTTTGTCGCATTTCTTGGCGCTGCACAAGTCCGCGAACCGATCTGCGTTCGATGGCTTGACGGAAGCCCACCGATCCTATTCATCATTCGACGCCAGTGGAGATCCCCATAAGTTCATATATACACCGCCGGCTTATCCGTGCGACATTAATGTCCGCGCCGGTCTCTCCACCAACATCGCGTCTCCAGTAGACCCTAATCATGCTGCGGTCTGTGGTCATGTTGAGCACAAGCGATCAGGCGTTGGCCAGCTCGTGCAGTAGCATAACACCACAATGGAACATGTTATAATCCGCAACCGCGTCTGCGAGGAAGTTACAGACTCTGATTGTGCTAACATTCACTGGCCTGGTGTTGTTCGAAATGGTTTCCCGGCTATCCCTGTTTCTCGAACGTCGGATCTACTCTGTACACCATACAGAGGAGAATCTTGGATATCTCAACCGGAACTTAATCCGCTCGGTGCGTGCGACTCCGTAGATGCCTGAATATAGTAGATAAACCCAAATTATATCCGGCTATAGAACGTGGACTCGTGTCGGCGGCGACGTAAGCACGTTATAGACGCGGTAATGATACAGCCCCCTGTAACCGAAGCACAGAAATAGTACACGGGTCTGGCGCACTCAAGCGGGGCCTCCCTAGCGGAATGCGTGCTGATCCCCGGGCTATTTCCGAGGACAATTTACGGCGATTACATAGATAGGTGTGACTCCTTCCTTTGGTCTCGGAAGCTTTGCCGTCTGTGCGAGATGCCGAAACTGGCATTGAGGTATTGGACCATGTCTCCTCGGTAAAGGCGTAAACATACTGACGATCGACTCGTCCTGCTCATCCTATCCGTTTTAAGCTGTTATTGTATGTTCATCCGGTAGCGACGAAAGTGGACTGCTTGTTCTCAATTCCGTTTCTTCCAACGTGTCGCCTGTTTATACCGCAAAGACGCCGTATCTGTCTGCATTCGACGACCCGCTGCGTGATATTCTGTTCAGCCTTCCTCCGGATCACCATACATAGATACTGGGGAACCACTTTAAACTCGATCAGCCTTCATTAAGATTCTGCACTCGCTCGGTCGACACAATCACTAGCACGGGCGACTTCAGGCAAAGAAGTCAAGGTCTATTCACCCATCAAAGCTGAGGTAGCCTATGTCGGGCAGCGAGGAGTACCGGCAATGTGACCTCTGTCAAAGACCCGACTAACGCCCTGCACGCCGTCTGTAAGTTTCTCTGGGGCAGCCCTGCAGGACTTG